>NC_143151.1:25054250-25223356 GCF_041381405.1 Jatropha curcas
GTATCACGATTCCAGAAATGTGGTTATCAAATAAATGTTTTCTTTTCTTTCTTTTCTCTCTTTTTTCTCTCTTTATCCTTTTTTTTTTATTTTTCTTTTGATTTCAAAACCAAATGTATAATGGTTTGATCTTCCTCAAGTTTACTCACTTGAGTTCTTGGGGAAGAAAACCCTAGCCATTTTCTGTAAACTTAGGTTAAAGCCTTAAAATCTTTAGAGCAAAACGAGAGAAAATGTCAAAAAGTCCCGTTTCAAGCATAAAATGATGTATTTATATGGTAGGGCAACAGAACAGGCTGCGTCACGCGGGTAGAGGCTGCGTGAGGCGACCGTAAGCTACGTGACGCAGCTTACTTTTCATACAGTTGCCGCGTATCCATACAAACAGTGCAGACCGTTGCACGGGCACGTGCCAGAGGTGTCAGCCCCGTTAGAGCTGCGTGACGCAACTAAGAGTGCCGTCACACAGGTAACAGCTGCGTGATGCAACCCTAACGCGGGTCAGACTCCTTTGGGCTGGTTTGATTCAATTTTGGTTCAAACACTTCTGGTTGATCGTGATTCTTTATCCCTTATCCTCATTATCATCACCGGGTTAGGTGGGGGCATAAAATTACACGTCAACAGGAAGATTTAGAGTTCGTCTAGCCAGCCACTTTAAATATCTATTAATTTTTCCTAGTTCACCTTTTAATTTTCATTAGAATTCTTGTTAGATCAATGAACAATAATTGTTTTGTTATAATAGTTTTATTCTATGTCTGTCTTCGAGAGAGGGTTATGTCCTCCCTGCATTATTTGTATTGATTTGAAGTTTTTAATGAAATGCTAATATTTTATATTAAAAAAATTATTATATATATCATCTTGTTTGTAGTGGACGTCTTGTCTTTTAAAAAACGAAAAAAAAACCATACAAAAATGCAAGAAAAAAAAAACTATATCTCTTTTTTCTCTAGTTTTCTAACCCTAGTTTTAGTTAAACAGCGGCAGCCCCATACCTTCTATTTTCTACTATCTCTTCCTTTAAATCTTTTTTTTTTTTTTTTTGCTTTTAGTCTGTTTTTCCTTATTAAACTCAATTTTATTTTCCCTATAACAGATCTGTCTTTTTATTTTGTTATAGTTGGTTGTCTTCATATTTGGAGTTTTTTTGTCACTTCTTTATGAGGGTAGTCCCTTCTTGTGAGGGTTTATTACTAAATCAAATTATGATATCTGATTTTATTTGGTTGAAGACTTTAGATCTTGATTTATAGGTGTGAATCTTCGATTGATGGAGCCTGGTAGTGCGACTTATTCCTCCATTGATACTATTGATGCATAGCGGTGAAAACCCCTCAACCTATGTCATATTATTTTTGATAAGCTGCAGAACAATCCCAAGAAGCTACCTTACGGGATGATTCTTACACCAGTTTTTGAGTTTCTGAATGTTAGTCTGGATGAGCATATTGCCAGCTCTATTTCCAAATTAGATAGCGGGTCCTTAAAAATGAAGGACGAGGAAGGAGGAGAAGAAAAAGAAAAGGAAAAGAAAGAAAAAAAAAAAAGAAAAGGAGGAGGAAATGAAGAAAGAAAAGGAAAAAGAAGAAATTGAAAAACAAAAGAAAGTAAAAGGAGAAGCTGAAAAGAAGAAAGAAAAAGGGAAAGGGAAGTTATAAGAAATAGTAAAAGAAGAGAGGAAATCAGAAGAGAAAGAAGAGGAAAAGAAGTCAGAAAAGGCAGAAGAAGAGGAAGAAGGAACACAGGAAGAGGAATTAGAAGAGGAGAGAAAAGAAGAAACAGAAAAGGAAAGTACTGTAGAGAAAGAGGAATCAGAAAAAGAAACAGGAAAGACAGAAGAGCCGGAGAAGTCAGAAAAGGGGAAGAAAGTGGAAGAAGGCAGTGATGCTGAAACTGAGAAGCTAGAGATTAGCGATGAAGAAAAGACAACTGAAGATAAAACAGAATAAGAGTCTGAGTTGCTATCTGCGCAAAGAAGCAGGGAAATTATGCTGGGGAGAATAGAAAAGGAACTCATAGAGGAGCACAACAAGGAAATTGATGATGCAATACAGCAGTGTCAAACTATTATTGAACAGAATCAATCACTCATCAAAACCTTGGAGAAAATGAAGGATGTGAACACAAGGAAATTAGCCACTCTCAGAGTGAAAGGGACAACCTACATCCCCTCCTCAGAAAAGCCAAAGAATGTGAGGCATACTGCTGGCAAGCACAGGACTCATGGAAGGAAGCCTCCACTACACCCTTCTTCTAAAAGGCCAGAGAGTTCTTCTGAAACTGCTCCAGCTCAAAACCTGAGGAGTTCTAAGAGGCTTAGAACTAGTTCTAAGCTTCTCTGATCTGTTTCCTATATGTTGTGAACAATTTATTTTTTCTTTAGTTTTGCTATGATTTTGTCTAACCCTTTTATATGATGACAAAAAGGGGGAGAACAGGTATTTTGGTGATATTTTGAACACTATTGGTACGTACTTGGCAACCAAAGTACTTATATAGTGGGTATCTGTGTGCTAATATTTTCTAATTTGTATGTTTATCGTTTTCTATATGGTCTAAGTTGGTGAGCTACATGATAAGCTATGTGATTTTAGAACTTAGATTCTTATTCTAACGACTGTTTTGCAGGTTGAATATAAGATCTTTTGTTCTATTTCTAAACATCAGCTTTTATTCTTTTGCTCTGACCATATGTTCTGTTTATTAGAACTTAGAACATCTTGTCAATCTTTTCCAGTTCTAATATATACATATGCTCTGATTGTTAGAACTTAGAATATCTTGCCTATTTTTGCCAGTTCTAAAATCAGTTTCTAAAAAGGCCTCCCTAGTTTTAATTTTCATAAAACAGTTTTAATGCATCTATTCAGGGGGAGCAAAATACATGTTCTAATTTGCTCTATACTAAAAATATTTTGGCATGATTAGAACTTATATGCATAAAATTCAGGGGGAGCACATGTTTCTTATATTTGCTAAATTTATTGGTTTTGTCATCATCAAAAAGGGGGAGATTGTTGGCTCAAGGGTCAATCTCTAAATCTCGGATTTTGATGATTAATACAAAATAAATAAATTTAAAATTATGTTATTTGTGCTAATTTTATTTCATGCAGAAATTCTTTGGAAAGAAAATCATACAAGGCAAGTCCTACTTTGAGTGTGAAGATTTCGAAGAACCTAGTAGCTAGGTATTTAGGAAACTTTGTAGGATAGAGAGAAAATCCATATATGAGCACAAAAATCTTTTTCTCTCTCAAAAATATTTTTCGAAAAATTAGTTTTCTTCAAATAATCTATTTTCGAAAATATTCCTTTAAATCGGAAATATTTATTTTCCTAAAACTAAAGAGATTTCTTCTCTTAATGTTTTTGGTAATATAAATCACTCTCTTTTTCGGAAATATATTTTGAAAAATATAATATACTTAAATTTATTTTCTTACCTTAAAAACAAAAGAGAATCTCTTTCGGTTTTAGTAAGAGTATCCTTCCGTAAAAGTATTTTCCAAAATAAACGCTGTCGAAAATCTTTTATTTAAAGGAAAGTAAAAATCGTGTTTTATTCTTTTACCAAAAAGGATAAAATAGATTTTTGGTAACAAAGATTTTCATATCTTCTAAAAGGAAAGAAGATATTCTGATTTCAACCTCTTTCCAAAAGGCGACAGCTTCTTTGTTTCCTATATAAAGGAACATTCACGCCTTAAACATTTGGTGAAGTAAGAGTATTTGTTTTAAGAGCACTCTCTCTCATTGAACGAATCCTCATCTCTCAAAACTTACTCTACCCCCATTTTCTTTTCATCTCTACACTTAACGTTTTCAATATTCAAAGTGAAAAGAATTTTTACAATTACTTTTGAAAAACAGTTCTGTGTTCTAATCGATCTTCTAATCTGATAAAACTGTTTTTCCTGTGCTTATATAGGCGTTTCTTTCTGTCTAGTTAGATTGTGTAATCTATAGTAGACAGGCTCCTTATTTGTTAAACTTTTAAGTGTAATAGCTTAAGTTAGAAGCTATTGAGATAGAGGTTATCAAGCGACCTTCTCCATGTGTGGGATAGTAATGTCTTGAACTGAGTTTTTCTGTACTCTGCCAAAAACAGAAAGGGTTGAGGTTAACTAAAACCTTTGTAAAATCTAGTGGGACAAAAGGGTAGATCTAGGTTTCTGATCTATTGCCTTATACTGTTGGTTTGTCTCTTACCCTTTAAAAGAGATAACTTAGTTGAGGATCTCAAGATGCATCTTGGGGAGTGGATGTAGGCGAGTTAGTGCCGAACCATTATAATTCTCGGTGTTGATCTCTTTATTTCTAAAGCTTGCTTGATACTGTCTCTTTTGCACTCTTGTTTAATCCTTTTTGAAATGCTAAAATTGTTAATAATTCAGTTGTTCTAAAACGGTAATAAGTCTTATCTATCCTAAACATTAGAACTCTGGTATTCTAATAAAGTGAATATACAATATTCTAACTGTTGTTCTATTCCCTGTATAATTCACTGTTTGGGTTTCTATTTTATTTTCTAAATTTTATGAGGATGTTCTAATCCTGATAACTTTCCATCATAAAGTTACTCTAAATATTTAATTAAGGCTCTGTGGAGAAGTTCTGAATTGTAATAACTATCTTTCACGTAGCTTTATATGATTTTGCAAACTTTATGAGGAAGTTCTAAGTTTGATAACTTTCCTTCATAAAGAAGCTCTGATATTATACAAGTCAGTGTGAAGCTGTTCTAATCAATAGCTGCACTTTGCATAGACTTTCTATATTTGAAATTAGAACATTGTGAGAAGATTCTAATCCATATTCTACTCTCACAAAGTTCTGTATGTTTTCCGCTGCAATTAGAATTCTAATTTTTATTTAGAATTTCTAAAATGTATTTCAGTTTTTAGAAAATCCAATTCACCCCCCCTCTTGGGTTGTGCCATACATATTTGGGACCCACAGTATCAAGGCAACGAGCAGACGAAATTAATGCAAGTTTTGAATCTTAAAAGAGAATTTGAGATGCAAAAAATGAAAACATCTGGAGGTGTCAAAGAATATGTTAACAATCTCATGTCCGTTGTTAACAAAATTAGATTACTTGGTGAAGAATTTCCTAAAAGAAGGGCAGTTGAAAAAATTCTAATAAGTCTACCCAAAAAATTTGAGTCCAAAATTTCTACTCTTGAAGACACAAAAAATCTTTCTGAAATTTCCGTTGGTGAACTAACTAATGCACTACAAGCTGTGGAGCAACGGAGAGCATTTAGAGAAGATAATACTATAGAGGCTACTTTTGTTGCCAAGACAACGAACAAATTTTTATCAAAAAGAGGAAAATTTCCACCATGTGGCATATGCAAGAAAGATAATCATGATAAAAATGATTGTTGGCATAAAGGTAAACCTCAATGTTTTAATTGTAAGAAATTTGGTTATATTCAAAAAGATTGCAGGTATAAAAATTAATCAAGTTTTGTGCAAGAGGAAGGAACTCTTCTTTGGGTATTGAAGAGATGTGCTCTAAGAGAACATTGGAGAGAAGTGCTCTAAGAGAACATTGGAGAGATGTGCTCCAAAATAAAAGAAAGTGATGAGAAGTGCATCAATATTTGACGAGAAGTGCTTCAAAAAAAAAAAAAAAAAAATTGCTAGTTTGATGAGAAGTGCATCAAAATGATAGTTGGAGAGAGGTGCTTCAACAAAGTTAATTGAAGAGAGGTGCTTTAAATGCTAGATTAAAAATTTTAATTGTTAATTATTGTAATAAAAAAAAATATTATGTTTGAATTAAGAGAGAATGTTAGGATTAATTCAAAATAATATTATTAAAAATATTTTGAGATTTCAATTTTATTTAGTGCAGATTTTCTGTATAGAATTTGATATTTTTGTTATTGGGATTAATGATTTTTAAGAGTATTTTTAGGTCTTGTTTGATTCACTTGTAAGCCTATAAATAGGCACATCCTTTTGTTAATTCAATGAGGTGCAAAACATTATTAATCATCTTGTGTATTTCCATTTTTCCTTCCCAAAATTTCAACATGTATAACTCTAACTAAAATCTGTCACTACATAATAAACTTGATTTCAAAAGTTGAAAGTCTAAAAAAGGTTAAAAAAAAAAAATTGAAATACTTAGTCTAAAATTATATTTTTTAATACAAATGCGAGTTTAACAACATTTTTTCCTTCTAAATCTTTTTATTTAGTCTGAAATTACATTATTTGAAATATTTTTTGAATTCTTATAACAATTTATTTAATTAATAACATTTTAAAAAAATAAAATTATAATTTATTTGATTATTTTGTATTTATTTGTAAAATTAATAAATTTTATTTCTTATATGCGCATGAATATTATAAAAGTTATTTAAAATAAAATTTATTATTATTTTCTCAAATTCACATTAATTAGTTTGGGAAAGAGATGTAATCCTAGAAGCAAATTTCTATTTTTTTTTAAACGAAAATACAAAAATACAAGTATCACCAGAACTATCGGTTCATCAAAACCACGCTGACACTAGTTGGAATTAGAACGGTATCGGCACCAACAGTTCAAGAACTAATACAGGTTCAATATTTTCAAAATTTTGAACTGCCGATTCAAATTCATAGAACTAACAGTTTAATAAACTGGACATGCCTAATTGAATATCCTCAAATTCATAGAACTAATAGTTTAATAAACCGGGCATGCCTAAATGAATATCCTTATCCAAATTAGCTCTATGCACCAGCACCAAAGGCAAAACATAAGGCAATTATTATAACACGTAGCTACGTCTCCAGTTAAGGAAAGCCTTATAAGTAAGAACCTAGATGCTCCTTCTTGTGAGAAGAATCTCGAAAATAACTCGAAGGACTTATATTAGAATGGTTGATGGGTCTAGTACAAGATAATATTTGGTCATGTAAGATGAATTCCAATACTCGTGAAATTGGAACACTTGTTTTCTTAGCACATAGACTTTAGAACTCTTGTTGGATGGAGTAATTAAGCAACTAATTTACAACAGCTGCACACTTTAATTATCTAGCACGCTTGTAATCCACTCTAAACAGTCATCTAGCCAATTATTTTTGCTTTTTTTAGCGAAACATAAACTCTTTTTCTTTAGTTTACGAGTGTTACAAATCATATTTAAAGCAAGTATTATTTCTAAATTACACTTATAAATTGTTGAATGAATAACCCTTGTAGAAAATATATCTAGTTCCGTGTCCAAGACGAGTGTTAATAATTCATGCAAATGAATGATAGATTTGGACTTGAATTTGTTGTGTAGTGTAAAGATCTACAATACAATAAATGCAACTAATCATGCAAATGACAAAACACGTGTGGTGCTAAAAAATTGAGGTTAAGACCAACAGTAATATTTTACGTCGGTTGGGGTGGTAAGCCACCTCAACTTCCCATAAGGTGAAAACATTTTATGATTATAAGTAAGAGCGTTGGTGCCATGGCAGGACTCAGGGTACCTAACAATAACATAGCCCACATTTTATATTCTGAAGCTTCCAAAAGAGTGCGAGAGATCAGAGAGTGAGCAACACAAAAGGGATTTTAGAAAAAATGAGCGATAAAGAAGAAGCAGCAGCACAAACAGAAATTGAAATGTGGAAATATGTATTTGGGTTTAGCAATATTGCAGTGGTTAAGTGTGCTTTTGAGCTTGGAATAGCCAATGCTATTGAAAACCATCAAGGACCCATCACGCTAACTGATCTATCATCCACCATTGGATGTAACCCATCTTCTCTGTATCGCATCATGCGGTTCTTAGTCCATCACAATATTTTCAAAGAGCAACTCACCGCCGATGGCACCAAAGGCTATATACAGTCACCTCTCTCTCGACGGTTACTTGGTCCAGGCGAGAACAACATGGCGTCTCTGTTTTTACTGGAGAACAATCCGGTTATGCTGGCGTCATGGAATTTTCTAAGTTCTCATTTCAGACTAAATATGTCTATGCCGTTTGAGGCAGCTCACGGTGACAATCATTGGAAATATACAGCAGAAAACCCAGGCCATAGCAATCTATTCAATGATGGAATGGCTTGTAATGCTAGAAATATGGTGTCTAATATGGTTGAAAAGTGTATAGAGGTATTTGATGGGGTAAAAACTTTGGTAGATGTTGGTGGAGGAAATGGGACTGCTTTAAGGACATTGGTTAAGCTTTGTCCTTGGATTCAAGGCATTAACTTTGATCTTCCTCATGTTGTGGATGTTGCAGAAGCATGTGTTGGTGTTAAGCATGTTGGTGGTGACATGTTTCAATGTATTCCAAACGCTGATGCTGCTTTTCTAATGGTCAGTTTTTGCGTACATTTTGTTCTTGTTTTTGCTCAAACAAGATCCCTTTTTTCCGGGATTCAATTTAATATACACACAACTCTTTTTTCAAGTTTACAAAATAAAATAATACAACCATTTTCCAAAAAGAAAATAAATGTTCTTTTGAATAGTAATTTAAGCAGAAAAAAATAATTGGATGGTGTAGAAAAGCATTTATATGTTTTTTTTTTTTTTTTTTTCCCTTAGAATCTTTGAAACTGTTAGTATTTATAGTAAGTAGTGTAGTAACTACTTTGTCTAGTATTTAGTATTTATAAGCCTTAGTGTAGCATTTACAGAATATATTATTTGAAACATTTATACTTTCTTGTATGAATTTGTGATTAGTATTTATTATAAATAGTAATTATTTTAATTTATAATTACAAACATTACTGATGAAGCACAAAATATCTTGCAATCTTCAATTAACACATTAAAATCAGATTCCTCTACTGTCTACAGCTTTTGAGACAATTGCCTACCAAATTTCCTAAGCATGGGACCACCAATATATTATCCATTTGGTGGTTCTTTATCGAGGAAAACGCTTGTCGTAGCTACATCTTCTGCCATTCTTGGAGTGTGTATCTATAAGACAAAAACCATTACCCATCTACAAAAGATTTCCCTATGATCTAAAAAAATAACGATGGTTGCATCAATGTTTCATTTAAGAATTAAGTGTATGCAATGCTAATTTGAGATGTATCAATTATTTGTCTAGTTAACTATTTAGTTAAAAATCAAAAAATCAAAAATTATTATCACACTTTGTAATCACAAGTAAGAGTAAAAGTTTAAATGATGTGTATTGGGGCATAACATAGTGGTAAGTGTATGTACTTGGTAATAGATTATGCTAAATGATATTTAACCTAATTTCACTTGTAAATTGCAGTGGGTTCTTCACGTTTGGAATGATGATGAATGTATCCATATCTTGAAGAAGTGCAAGGAAGCTATTCCGGAGGAAAATGGGAAGGTGATAATTGTTGAAGCTGTGATTGATGAAGCAAATGACGACAAGCTTGAGTTCGTGAGGTTGGCGTTGGACATGGTGATGATGGCTCATACTACAGGTAAAGAGAGGACATCTAAGGAATGGGAATATGTTCTTAAGGAGGCTGGCTTTAGCCGTCATACTATAAAATCCATAGCAACTCTTCAATCTGTTATTGAGGCCTTTCCTTGAACATGATTTATTAAAGCCAATTAGTGCTTGTATTTTTTTTTTTTTTCTAATCTTAATTTGCTCTTGTTATGGATTTCTCAACACAGTTTGTGTTATTGTTGTAGTCAACCCATTTTCGCCTTAATAACATTGAAATATTTGGCTTTGGTATTATATTCTTTATCTATGAATTAATTGTTTATGTATGAACTCATTGAGTTACTTTGCATGAGAGAATCTATTTGGAACATTACTTGTGTACCTGTGAAAATCTCTCATGTAAATCATCATTCGACTTAAGATAATCATAAAGTCATTATTAAATATTACTTATGTTAACCGAAAAATGATTATGGAGTAACTATCTATAATCTATAACGTGTATAAGTATAATGTGAAATGAGAGTGGAATAATGAAATTGAAAATCTCATATAGCATGTTAATAAAATAAAAACTCAAGAATCCATTAGGCAAATTGAAATGAAAATTTGAAAGGTGATTTCAAATTTCACTTTAGCAAATTGACTGATATATAAAGTAGATGTTAATTTTTTATTTTAATCCTTTGTTTGAAAAGGAAATAGGAAAGATTATATTGGAAGAAGGAAAATAATAAACTTACTGTTAAACTATGTCTTGGTATGCAGGAAAAGCCTCCTTAAATTATATACTAATATTCAAAAAATTTCAAAAACAAATTTGAAAATACCCCATGCCAGATTTCTCTCACCACCCAACCTCTTTGGACGGTGGTGAAAAAACATAATCTTGAATGGCAGAAAAACACCGATAAAATATTATTACAACTGTAGGACAACAACTCACGAGTCACTCAGAGTTGCCATCTCAACGATATAGGACCAACATGAACCCCAATATGAAAGTGATACACATATTGATAATTCTCCTGAGATAAATGGTAAATGCCAAATATAAAATGTCTCATGTGAAAAGAGAAAAAATTAAAGAAAAGAAAAAGGAAAAGCACCAAAATATCATATTGATAATAATCTGTTAAGCTCTCAGAATTTGAGATGTAGTAAATTGTGAATTAACAGGTAATTTTGAGTATATAGTAGACTTAAGACAATTGTACTAAGATAAGAATTACGAATCTTGTATTATGTGTTAATATGAATTTAGTTAGGAGTCTAATATTATTATTTTAATATTATTTATTATTTTATGTTAACATTATGAAAAAAAAAAAAAGGAAAAAGATAATGAAAGCACAAAAGTTGCGCATATCTTTCAAAAACATTTGGGGTAAAAACTTTTTTTTTGAACAAAAAAAAAAGGGACTACTAGGCATCCCGTAGGGGTACCGACCCCCTTTCTGCAGGATTATGGCATTGCGATCCTCAGCACATGATAACAAGAGCCCAGCTTGAAGAATCCACTTTAAGTGTGCCAAGTTCCATGGCAACAGAGTTATTATTTAGACATCATGTACGATGGAATGTGCTCATTATTATTTAGACATTATGTATGATAGAATGTGCTCATGGAAGAACGAATCCAGCAAGTGGATGACAAGTCTTATACAACCTGGTCACCACCTCGGGTGGTGCAGAATGAGACGATAAAGCATGTCTGCCCACTTGTCCAAATAGATACAAAAACTATTGTCGTGGCAAATCTAGAAAATTTTATGATGGACAAATCAACATTAAATTTTTTTTTAAAAAAATATAACTAGATTAAAGAATTAATATATATTAAATTTAAATGAGAATATGTATAAATAAAGAAATTAAAAAGAATCATTTGATCGCTTTTTTTATATAAGTGGAAAAAATTGAAGCCTAGTTAATTATTAACGAAAACAAATGTTTGTTATGTCAGAAATTTTAGTGTAGGCTACTATTAATTGTGGACTATTTTAGTTCCTGAAAACGGACTAATGGGCTTATACACCTCTAGTGAGCCAGTATGATAAGACAGTTAAAATTATAGGTCTAATTCTGTGAGGACTTGTAATGAAAATGTATATATAAATAAGCTAGATCTCGTCTCCTTCCTAAACTCTTAACATTGGCTAATCCCATTAAAAAGCTGCCTCGTGAATAAGGAAACGGAGAGAAATATCTAGTCCCTCTCTTACAAATTCTGATTTCGTGTTTGAGTGTCCTGATTGCAGATAAAGGAAATCGTGAACTCCACTTTAAATTTATATTTCAAATCATAAATCATGTATGCAAATTGCTTCCACATTATTAACAGCTGGTGCTCTAAATTCATGTACTAGATCCATTAATTTTCTTACATGTGGTATCAAAACTTGATTGTGCGAGAATTTAGAACCTAAAATATTACTTTTGTATATATATATATATATTAATTATGAATAGTGGAAATAATATGACTTGTTGTGCGATAAAATTAATTTGATAATTTTTGCGACTGAATATATTATGAGTTTTAAAATTCTTTTAACTCTTGTGATAGCCGCTCATTATTTTTTATTTCATTACAAATGTTTATGTTTTTTTTTGTTAAATAAGTTACAAATCTAGGACTATTTAGCACAAATTTAAGTTTTTGATGTTTTTTTCTATTTTTCGTGGTTTATCTCCATCTTGTGTGGAGTTTTTATTTTATTTTATTATTATTATTATTATTTTTTTTTTTTTTTTGCATTTGTTTTGGTTTATTGAGACTAATAGAGTTATACAATTAACATTGCAAATGTAATAGTATGGTTTTGATGTTATTTCTTTGAAAAATTATTTCTATGTATTTAATTGGAGATTTGCATTAAAACATTTTGTATGTATCTAACTGGACCACACAAAAAATGGTTGTTTTATACTGACCTTTAAAATATATTTTCTAGGACATTAGACAAAAGATTTATATTTTTAGCTAGTCTTGATTTAATTAATATGAGCAAATATACATTATTTTGTGCTTTAATTTATTAAAGAGCGAGTTTCATTTATCGGGATAATAATTCTCAGTGAAATGCACAAATGCAACTTAGATTTGTGAAATATTAATTAATGATAGAATCCATGTTTCGGTTTAGCGAATGATGATGCACTTTAAGCTTATAAGGTTTCATTGTGTAAACCCTGCAGGTGGATTTTTAATCCGACATATGAAACAAGTTAAGCAACAATCTTAAAGATTAAAATAATTATTTAAATAAATTGTCAGTGATTTATTTTATTTGACAAGCATCTCTAATCTTTACATGGGAAACATAAGTTATTATATTATGAAAAATTAAATTGATAAGGAGTTCAATCATGGATTTTTGGTAGAATAATTTATGATTAATTATAATAAGAATATGTTGGTCATGAATGGATTCTTATTATAATTTGTAGTCTTATTAATTTATTCTTGTGGTCCCTAATGTGCCTTAAGTATTTGGACAGTATATGGATTATGTATTTTAAATAATTAATAGATTAATTTTTTAATTAAATTTTTATTTATTAATTTTAATTAAAAGGGGATAATTTGTTTTATTTAAAATACTAACTGCTTGGGTAACAGAACGATGGATCTTATCGTTTGCTTCCCATGCGGATAAGAGAGATGATTGATTTTTTGAATACGGGTTAGAGAAAAATGCAGTAGACTCTCAAGAAGCAGACGTACTATTATTAACACAGAGGATTCGTAATAAGCAACTAGTTCATGAATTTTAGGCCATATACGGAAGATTTAGAGTTCGTCTAGCCAGCCACTTTAAATATCTATTAATTTTTCCAAGTTCACCTTTTAATTTTCATTAGAATTTCTTGTTAGATCAATGAACAATAATTGTTTTGTTATAATAGTTTTATTCTATGTCTGTCTTCGAGAGAGGGTTATGTCCTCTCTGCATTATTTGTATTGATTTGAAGTTTTTAATGAAATGCTAATATATTATATTAAAAAAATTATTATATATATCATCTTGTTTGTAGTGGACGTCTTGTCTTTTAAAAAAACGAAAAAAAAAAAAAAAACCATACAAAAATGCAAGAAAAAAAAAAACTCTCTCTCTTTTTTCTCTAGTTTTCTAACCCTAGTTTTAGTTAAACAGCGGCAGCCCCATACCTTCTATTTTCTACTATCTCTTCCTTTAAATCTTTTTTTTTTTTTTTTTTTTTTTGCTTTTAGTCTTTTTTTCCTTCAGTAAACTCAATTTTATTTTCCCTATAACAGATCTGTCTTTTTATTTTGTTATAGTTGGTTGTCTTCATATTTGGAGTTTTTTTGTCACTTCTTTGTGAGTGTAGTCCCTTCTTGTGAGGGTTTATTACTAAATCAAATTATGATATCTAATTTTATTTGGTTAAAGACTTTAGATCTTGATTTATAGGTGTGAATCTTCGATTGATGGAGCCTGGTAGTGCGACTTATTCCTTCATTGATACTATTAATGCATAGCGGTGAAAACTCATCTGTATTCGTCATATGTTGCAAATTATTAAAAAAGCAATCCAGTTATAGAAGATCCAGAGGAATTATTATTTTGATGTTCAAATCAATTAACGGATTATATCTTTTATCAGGATCAACTCCAAGCGAAAAGATCTAATATTATATTTTTTAAATTTTAATTTCATTATTCAAAATGATATGAATTCATTTATTTCGTTAGAAGATCAGCAACATCTATTAGCTAGTAAAATTCTATATCTGGCTTATATTTTTATTTGTAATTCTTGATATTACTGTTAATAAATTATATTTTCAAAAAAAAAATAAAAAAAGAAAAAGAGAAGTTCGAGAGTTCCACTATTAGAACTCGAAAGTGCCAAATTTATATAGAAAACTCCTTGAAGTTCTGGGCTTTTAAACCAGTTCCATAAAGTTTTATAACTCTTCCAAATGGTCCTTCTTTTATTAAAATATCACCTAAAAGGTTTTTTTTCTAAACTTTTCAATTCAATCCTAAATTAAGTTTAAGTCACTGTTTTGGAGAATTGGTAATAAAAAGAAATACAAAGTCATCAAAGAATTCAAGCATGTGATTTTATAAAATCCTATTTTTTTAGTTTTATATGGCTACATATATTGATAATTTAAAATTATCAATTCAACTACTGATTCAAATAAACCAGTGTTGAATTCTCTTAAATACAATTGAATTGAAGTTTTATATTTTGAGATTTTCATGCATAATTTTGTGAATCTTTTGATTCTTGAAGTTGAAGTTGAATTTGTTCAACATGTGATATCTTAGCATAGAAAATAATTCAAGTGACCTGTTAGGGTATATATATTACGTAACTATTTAGTTATCAAGTTATTTTGCCTGAATTTATTTGAAGGACACGTTTGCTATTTATGCACAAGGAAAATAATTTGTCCATTATTGCTCAAAAAAATTAATATCTCATATATTTATTTGAGCATTTAATTGAGTTAATGGTGATGAGTATTTTGTGAATATATTGACATGCATTGCTTGTGAATCAATATGATTTAAATAAGTAATATGTATCTAATGTGGCGTCTAATATATATTATACTGCTTCTTATGTGTATGAGTAATATATGCATTATACAAAAATAAGCCAATAGACTTCCTTAATATACCCATAATTAGCCTGAAAATGTTAAACAAAAGCCTAGCAAAAATAATACATGCGGATCAAGAAAACTTCTCCTACTCTTAAGCTAAGAAAAAGAGATGCAAAATATCCCAAAAAAAACTCACCTACTATCAAACAATATTAAAAATAACTACAACCAAGCTAAAAAGTCCACTACGGCGGTAACATCCTTCTTTGCCAAAAAATCAGCGAATCCAAAAACCTGAATGGCTTCGAAAATACCAAGAATCTCAGCTTCATTAGAATCCAAAATTCTAACTTTTTTTTATAGAAGATGCAGACAACTTCACCCATTAAATTTCTCAAAACCCCTCCTATCCCTGCTGAACCCGGTTTACTGAGAGCTGATCCATCAACATTAAATTTGAAAAACCCAGGCAAAGGTGAAACCCAACAACGAAATAGTAAGCAGGATGTCTATTCCCATTTGGACCATGTAGATTGTACAAGAAGGGGAAATGAAACCCGATCTGAAAAATTTACATATAAAATCTAACCTACTCATTACTATTATTTCTTGACATAGATTAAGAACATATTTGTTACGAGACAAAGCAAATGTTGTGATGAAAAGATTTCTCCGTCAAGTGACTTACTGGTCCATATATGTACATATAACTAACAACCTCTGATCTGAATAGTTACTACAACTACAGTATAAATATCATGCCTATACAAAGGAAAGAAATGCCATAATAGAACCTTATATGAGCATTTTATGCACACATCCTTAGGCCATTTTCATAGTTTTTTCACAACATATTCTATAAATATTCTCTATTTGATTGGATGTACCCACAAATCTTTGATCCTTAGTCTCACTTCTTTGTTAGGAGCAAAAGGTTGGCATTTTTGACCTGGAGAGGGAGAAGCCAAAATAAGCAAGATCTCTATACTTCAACCGTAACTTTGACAAAAGAGGCAAGACCCAAGGCTAAGAAACCATGGACAGTAGATAGTAATACGCTTCAGCCTATATCTTTGGTAGGCGAAGTAGGGGGCCAATCTTGAATCTTGAATCTTCAATCTTACACACCAAAGGCAACAAAAAAAGGAATTATTACAACACGTAGCCGCATAAAACCACATCTCCATTTAAGGAAAGCCTTAGAAGTAAGAACCTAGCTAGGTGCTCTTTATTGTGAGAAGAATCTCAAAAAGAACTTAAGGACTCATATTAGAATGGTTGGTGGATCTTGCTGTACAAGCCAATATTTGGTTATGTAAGATGTGTTCCAATACTCGTTTATTTATAAGTTCATGTCACATGGACCTATAAACTTTTTTTTTTTTAGTATAATCAGGAGGTTCAATCCCCCTCGAGCCGTAGAGTGTAAAGATTTTTGGCTCTCACCGTAAAATGCGCTTTCCAAAGATGAATCTTTTATTCTCACCCTTAAGGGGATTGAAGTAACGAACCACTTCAATCAATACATCGTTGATTATGGACCTATAAACTTTAATATAACATCAAAGCCTCATATGTGCCCAAAGGGGCCAAACTTTGAAACCCATATTCAAACTCCTACAAGACCAAAGCTCATGCAGATATATACTAGCTGGTCAGTTGCACTTGAGAAGATGAATATCATATTGAATAATAATAAAATAACTCAATGACATGTAAAGGAATTGGTGGTAAACCTAGCATAATCAATTGATTTATGCAATATGAATTCCATCACTCATTTACATATAAAACCATGTTATATTTGTTGGGCCCTTTCAACCAATTAAGAGAAAATTAACGCAGCGGAAAAATAAAAAAGTGACACACAGAAATTTAACGTGTTTCACTTTTAACTGTTGAGGGCTACATCCACGGTACAAACTTCAAATGATTCTTCCACTATTAAAAAGTAGTAGGCTTACAAAGAGAGTAATACAAAAATAGTGGCACTCAAAGTGTTTCCCAAAAACACCCCAAAATAATTTCCTCACTATTTTTCTCTCCCCTAGTTTAAGGAAACCCTTTCTAAAACTAGATAACTCTCTCTCTACATTTTTTTTATTCTTTCTGCTGTGTATTTTGTGAGCTGCAATTCATTCTCTATTTATAGAGAATGAAGACGTGTACTTAACGCGTCCACCGTTTTCTTTTTCAAAGAAAACGTGTGTAAACGTTTTCCTTTTTTTTCTTTCTTTTACAAATGTGGGTCCTATTTAAGTGGGCCCATCACAACAATTCTCCCCCTGCACACTTAAGTGGGAACATTAGCCACCATCATTCCTGCAGCTAACCGATAGTATTCGAACTTCTCCTTTGAAAGAATCTTTGTCAACATGTCTGATCCATTTTCTTCTGTATGGATCTTCTCAAGCTGTAATAGCTTCATCTCCAATACATCCCTAATATCAATGTGTTTTAATCTTGAATGGAATGAGGAATTTTTCCGATGTGAATTGTGCTTTAACTGTCGCAAAATATCTGATATCTTTCTTTATGAATTCCGAGTTCATTCAAGAATTTCTTCATCCACAGCAACTCCTTCTGCCTTAGTTGTTGACAGAGCAATACACTTCTGTAATCTTGACTGCCACGACATGGCTCCCTTGCAAATGTGATTAGATATCCTGATGTAGACTTTCTTGAGTCAACATCCCCAGCCATATCTGTAAATCCATTTCACTGCAGCCCAATGTTCCTTTCCAGGATTTGAAAGAAACCGACTCACTACTCCAACTGAGTGAGCAGTATCTGGCCGTGTACAAACCATGGCATACATCAAGCTTCCAACTGTTGAAGCATATGGAATCTTTTCCATTTCTTCCTTCTCTCCATCGGTAGAAGGGCACTATTTAGAACTTAATTTAAAGTGATTAGCAAGAGGACAACTAACAGTTTTAGCATTCTCCATTCTAAACCTTTGAAGTACTTTCTCAATGTACTTCTCCTGTGACAACCATAATTTCTTGGCTCTTCGATTCCTTGTAATCTTCATGCCAAGAATCTGCTTTGCTAGTCCAAGTATTTCATAGCAAAAGACTTACTTAGCTGTTTCTTCAAGCTAGAATTCTGACCAACAATCAACATATCTCCACATAGAACAAAAGAACAATGTAATCATCATCAGATAATTTCATAAAAACACAGTAATCTGAAGTAATCTTTCTGTAGCCTTGGTCCCCCATAAGACTCAAACTTCTTGTACCACTGTCTCGGTACCTGCTTCAAGTTTACAAACACAATCCTCTTTTCATTTTTTTTTCTATGAAACCCTCTGGTTGCTCTATATCTATTTCTTCTTCCAAATCTCCATGTAGGAAGGTAGTCTTTATATCCATTTGCTCGATTTTCAGATCAAAACTGGCGGCCGTTCCCAGCATTGTCCGAATGGATGTCATTTTACAACTGGTGAAAAGATCAAAATCAATACCCTTTCTTTGATTGAATCCTTTCACAACCAACCTAGCTTTGAATCATGGTTGGGAGCTGTGTTCTTCCTACTTGATCCTGAACCCACTTGTTCTTCAAAGCTTTCTTGCCTTTAGGCAACTTCAACAACTCAAATGTTTCATTCTCATGCAAGGATTTCATTTCATCTTGCATGGCTTCAATTGAGTTCCTTTTGTGTTCATTTTCCATAGCTTCTTCAATGCTTTCAGGTTCTCCAACTACAAAAAAAACGTCATTTTGCGACCGATGTGCGCAAGAAATCGATCGCTAAGTTTGCTTAGCGATCGATCTGAGACCAACCACTATCGGTCGCAAAATTGCTTGTCGCAAAATCTTTTGCAACCGATTTGCTAATCGGTAGCAAATTAGCGATTGACAAATCCAAAAAAATCAGTCGCAAAATTTGGTCGTGTTTTCCTTGCGAAACGCTATCGCAAATTGGTCGCAGAAACATTTTGTCGCAATTATGAAATTCGGTCGCAAATCGGTCACAAATTTTAAATTTAAAGTTTTTATTTTTGGTTGCAAATCGGTCGCAAATCTGTCGCAAAATAAAAGAAAAGAAAAAAAATAAACATTATTATAAAACCATAATTTTTTTACACCTATGAAAATTGTCATATATATATATCACAAACGCAATTCAAAAACAATATCAAAATGTAATTGTTAATGTACTAAACAAAATTTAAAAAAACAACTGGAAAATAAAAAATGTCTAAAATCAAATCCACGCGGTTCGTCATCTGCACGATCCAATGTCGAATCGCCGAGAGGAGTACCTGATGCATGTGTTGTAGTGCCGGGAGGAGTGACCAAGGTATCGTCTGCAGCATCGGGATCATGAGACGGTAGTGGCTGCTGCTGAGATGTCGAAACATTTCGATCTATAACAGGCGCAAGATCAGAGGAAGAAGTACCAGCATCGGGCTGACCGGATAGCCGTATGACATGCGCTCTAAGTTCTGTAATCTATCTCTGCTGATCATCAACACGAGCCTATAATGCAGTAAACTCCTCAGCACTGTGCTCGGGCTGTGATCCTGCGCTGGCTGCAGAAGCGTGAGATGCTGAGCCGCAGTAAAACTGTGATGCCTAAGACCCGATGCCATATACCTTCCTCTTCTTCTCGCCCCCTACAGCCTCGAGATATAGTGCTACCTCATCAATTCTTGACTCAGCTTCAAATTCATCAGCCTGAGAAGAAACAAGACACTCCCGAGCTATAGTATAGTTCTCCTGAAAATAAAAAATTAATTAATCAATGCAGTTGCAAGCTTTATTATATTGAACTTTGTACATCTTTGCAACGACTAGAGGGTAAATGTAAACATTTTTCATTGTTACTTACATTGACGCTAACCGCACGTCTATCGACAAACGTATTAAGATCGTGGTCCTTCATGTGAGTGTACGTAAACACCTCAATCGTTGTGGGCTCACGACCTAATTTTTCAGCCTGTAATGAATTTTTATGCATGATATATTAATATAGTGTCCTTTCATTAAACATCAGTTTCATATATTGTGACTATTTAACTCACTAATAATCGAGCTGTCTCTATAGCAGATATTGATCCGCCTGTGTGTCGAGAAGGTCCTGCTCCATCACCGCCAGTCTCATTACGCCTAGTTTGTGCAAATATCTCCCACTTTCTCTTGAATGCAGGATCCTCCCAAGCCTTTTGCCAGCTCTCCCATATCTCTTGAGACACGCACTGCTGCTTCTTACCGCTTCTTCTCGTCCTACAGGTGAAGTCAACATATCGGTCAGCGCATAACTTCTCCCAGGCCACTTTCAGCATAATCGTAATTGCCTCGTCCCATACGAAATGCTTCTGCAAAAAATGAAAAATAAAATTTCAATAAAATGAGGTATCTTGATGAATTGTAAACATTGAATGATGATATAGCTTAAACCAAAGCGTACCTGAAACTCATCCCAATAAAAGTCTCTCGCCTCTTGTGGTACGGCATCCCATGTGTATCCTTCTTTATACAGTTGTAGCTTGATTATCTTCATAATTTGCCTCGATGCTCGAGAGGATGGATATATGCTGAGAAAAAAAACGCAAGTGAAATATAATTAGACGAAAGCATCACAATCTGAACAAAACCAAGCACAGAGGAAAAAGTGAATAAGTACTTACTATCCCGCTACCAAACTGAGGCTAGTACGTGGATCTGATGAAGCTACAAAAGAAGTGAGAAATGCTATAAATGCAGATAAATAATTAATGTATAATTGAAATGACAGTAATGACATTTATGATTACCTTGCATAGTAGATGACTGTGCAGCTAGTGAAGTCTGCACTAGTCCAGAAACGGGGGTAGAAGAGGAAGGAGCAGAAGGAAGTGATGGCGGCAGTACTGGTCGCTGAGCAGAGGATGAAGCCCCAGACGTACTTGAAGAAGGAGGGAGAGTCCCTCCTCGTCCACGGGCACTGCGTCCAGGGCCACGACCTCCACGCGAACCACTGTCGAACGCGTCTGAATCAAATGCTCTGCCTCTAGCCATTTGTACTGTAGATATTAGAACCTAGATAAATGAATTTATACAATTATATGAATTGTAGAACATGTGGTAAATATGAGTAAAGAAAGTTAATAACATTGAAATTCTTCGTTAATAATATTAGATATACATCTATCAATTTTTAACAGTAAAACTGTTCTAAGTATTAAGTGTCTTCATTATCATCTGCTTCCTCCTCCTCTTCATCTTCTTCCTCTTCTTCATATTCGTCTTCTGAGGTACCCATGATGATTTGATCTTCTTCCTCTTCATCATCCAATGCTCCTATTTCAACATAAGATTGGCTTTCATCATCCAATCTATCCGTTAAATCTTCATCAACTTGCATCGGTTGCGTATCAACCATTACTTCTTGAAATGGCTCTGGTACTGCGAGTGAAGCAGATTGTTTGGTTTCAAGTGCATGAACAACTAATCTAGCCTTGATTTTACACACTTCCATCCAATCGCAACGATCTCATTTAAACGATGGATATAGGACATAGTAGACCTGTGTAGCTTACATTGCCAACACAAAAGGTTCATACTTTGTATATCTTCTTCTTTGATTAATATCTACCAGATTATACTTAGGATGAATCTTCGTGCCAACGTTTGGCATAGGATCAAACCATTCACATTTGAATAAGATTGTGAACTTCATTGGTAGGCCTGGATATTCTAACTCTAAAACCTCAACCAATTTCCCATAAAAATCGTTTGACACGTCACTGTAGTTTGATCCCTTTATGCAAACACCGTTGTTCATTGTCTTTCTGCTTCTCCCATAACCCTCAATGTGAAACTTGTAACCATTTACAAAGTAGCCAGAGTAAGCATTAGCAACCGGTGGAGGTCCCTTTGCTAGATCGGTAATGAATCTGTTACCAATATCGATTTTTGAGCTTCGAGCCTATGGGAAATAGTAATGACATGAGTGAGATCTAATAAATGTACATTCCATGTTGTGTACATTGAAAGTAACTTACATAATATTTGAACCATTTTGCAAATTCAGAGTCCAGTTTTGCATCAACTGCAGTATCAGTCAAATTGGGATTTTGAAGCCGCAAAAGATTGATATATTTCCTGTTTATGAACGAACAAAATTAGCATAAGTATGATTTAACTACGCCCCACACCGGGTTTAGACTATCTACAATATGTATACTTACTATACAAATGGTGTAATCTCTTCGCAATTCAACAAAATATAGGTTTGAGCCACTCGTATCTCTACATCAGTCAATCGTCTTTTTTTTTTATTTACCAATCGTACGCCCAGGATAGGTGAAAATTGTTAGATTTCCTTCAAACTCAGATTCTATTCCATCTCCTCCATCATCGTTATGTGGCACTCTCCGATGCTTGGTGAAAACATGTGGTTCAAAGTAGTGTGAACAGAAGGTGGAAGCTTGTTCCAGCAAATATGCATTGCAAATTGATCCCTCGACCTTTGCCTTATTGCGCATATTCTTTTTAATTTTCTGTAGGTTTCTGTCATTATACAATGCCAATATGTAAGTATGAGTTGAAATAAATGATGTAATGATTAGAATGGGATGTTACTGATTCACCTCTCAAATGGATACATCCATCTATATTGTACCGGTCCTGCTACACGAGGGCAAATGAACCGGCAGATGCTCCATAGAATCAAAGAAGCTGGGTGGAAAAATTCGCTCCAATTTGCATATCACTACTGGGATTTCTCGCGCTAATTGGTTCATATCATCGCATGGATAACAGTCATAGTCAATTCCTTGAAAAAGAGACTCAATCCTGTCATTGCTTCCCAAATTTTCCCTGGCAATAATTCCTGGAATGCCACAGGGATTAATCTTTGCATGAAAACATGACAGTCATGGCTTTTCATGCCAAACAATCTGTACTTCCTCATGTCCACACATCTACCCATATTTGAACAGTATCCATCTGGAAACCTTAATGATCGTACCCATTCGCACAATAATTTCCTTTCGGGTTTATCTAAACAATAACATGCCTTTGGAAACTTACCAGTAAGTACATATTGCTCGAGTTCTGGTCGACGATAAATTTCCTTCATGTCTGCTCTCGCTTTTGCATTATCCTTGCTTTTCCCTTCAATGTTCATGACAGTGTTGAACATATTTTCAAACGCATTTTTTTCTATGTGCATCACATCAAGGTTATGACGGATAAGAAGTGAACTCTAGTATGGCAAATCCCAGAAGATGCTTCGCTTTTTCCACCCGCTATTCCTGCCAATTCTTCCATTTACCTCATCTACACCTAACTCTGTAACTTTCATAAGGCCCAAATCTTCAATTTCTTGTAATATTTTAGCTCCAGACTTCACAGGCGGAGGGGGTTCAGCAATAGTCATGTTCTTTCTAAAGCATTGTCGATTTCTCCTCCAAGGGTGAGATTCTGGTAAGAATTTGCGATGATAATCAAACTAACATTGTTTACCTCCATTTTTTAGTGTAAATGCATTAGTGTTTTTCATGCAATGAGGATAAGCCAATTTCCCTGCCGTACTCCACCCAAATAACATTCCAAATGCTGGAAAATCACTGATGGTCCAAAGCAAAGCAGCTCGTATTATGAAATTCTGATTGGTCGAAATATCGAATGTTTGAACCCCATATTCCCATAAATAATTAAGTTCGGCAATCAAAGGCTGTAGAAACACATTAATTTTGTGTTTCAGATTAGTAGGGCCAGGTACAATAACACACAAAAATATATATTCATCTTTCATACATATTGACGGTGGTAGATTATATGGTGTGACAATGATAGGCCATGATTAATATTGTTGTCCTGATTTGCCAAACGGCTGAAACCCATCAGTACAAAGCCCCAATCTCATGTTTCTCATATCAGCAGCAAACACAGGATGAATGTTATCAAAATGTTTCCACGCTTCAGAGTCTGACGGATGAGTCATTATACCATCCTCATATTCATGCAAAGCATGCCATGTCATGTGTTCAGCTGTCGCCTTAGATGCATATAACTTTGAAGGCGAGGAACAAGAGGGAAATAATACATCTTCTTGAAAGCCTTCTCTCTTTGTACTCTACCAGTCCCTTTACCCCGCCGTTGATATCTTGGAAGATTACAAAACTTGTAGTCTCTAAATTCTGATTCAAGGCCCCAGTATATCATATAATTATTATGACAACAATCAATCTTTTCAACGGGTAGTCCCAATCCCCGAACTAATTTTTTTGTCCGGTAAAAATTATCAACCATTGAATGGCCTTCAGGAAACATTTCTTTTGCTAACTGCACAAAATCATCGTAACACCTTTTTGAAAAATGGTGCTCCGCTTTCATGTGCAGTAATCGTGCCATAACAGATAGAACTGAATGATTCTTGCATCCAGGCCACAGTTCACTGTTAGCTGCACTTAGCATGTCAAACAATTGTTATGCTGCTACGTTTGGCGATTCCTCCATATTATCCCAATGACATTCTACTCTACTCGCATTGATTACCATATCATTGCATTGATTACCATACTGAAATTGATAAGGCTGACCTTCTAAACTTACCGGAATAGAGTGGCCCGACCCACTGGAAACTCGAGGTCCAACATGATGTGTCCATTCGTAATAATTTTCCACGAACCCATTTTTGCATAAATGAAGTTTAATTGTATCGATGTCTAAGAAGGCTCTATTTCGACACTTCTTGTGATTACATGGACACCTCAACTTATTACCATCCATACAACTGGGATTACCAACTGCAAACTGTATAAACGCCTCTAATACTTGCAAGAACTCTTGCCTTAATATCCCATTGACCTCGTACCTCCAGTACATCCAATCTCAATTAGTTCGCATTTTTTTTACCTAATTAACACTATGTTTATAAAGGGCAAATTATATGTAATTGCATTAGTCTAAACCATCCTTAAAACATGCCAAATGTAATGTTCAATTTACACTTCTAAATTACTAACGTTATTTCTATAATAAGGGTAACTATATATAAATGTAAACTCACTAAGTTCATTTATTCAATACTAAGGTTATAATGAATTTTTTGGAAAAAAATTCAGTAGCATTTCGGCACAACACAATCAAATCTCAAATACAAAGACACTTCAATAAACACTTCTATATCATACCAACATTCTCCAAAGGCAAAATGGCCACTACTAGGCCTCCAATCGAAACGCATCATTCATTTAAAAAAAATATAATAATAATAACAATAACAATAATAATAATAAATGAAAAATATACTCTTTTTTTCCTCATAAGCATCAAAGACTTTAATTTGTAATTTTTGAGAATCACTCATAATAAATTGATGAATCATTTATTCATTGCCAAGTGAAATAGTTAGCATACATGCATAAAGAATGATTTACAACACAATTTTTTAGTCTAATTGTTGTTTCATAAAATATGATATAAAGATTAAAAACAAAAGAAAATGAAAACTACAATAAATGCACTAGATACGAAAAATCACGGTAAACAACATAAAATATGACATAAAGATTAAAAATAAAAGAAAATGCAAACTACAATAAATGCATTGAATATGAAAACTCATGGTAAAATTATTTTATAATAAAACGTTCTAATAGTGAAACCATGGTAAAATTATTCTTTTTTTTCTTTTCTTAAAGAATCACAAAATTTCTCTTTACTTTTGTTTGATGTGTGAAAAAAAAAACAAGAAAATAAAGTAAATGTTAAATTAATAGCTTGATGAAATTAAATTGTTGAATTTAATAACTTGATGAAATTTAAATGTTAAATTAATACTACAGAAAACCATATTATTTTGCAATTGGCAAAGCCATATTGTTTCTTATGTAATTTTTGTGATTTGATCATAGTCATTTGTTCCGGTTAATTTAAATACTCAACAATTTGCTTCCGAAAGCTTAACAAGCTCACCATAAGTTACTGATGCCAATGATTCAAACCACATCAAGACTCATATCTGATGCATTCATACTAAAAGTTATGAATCGATTAATATTTGAGTAATAATTTTATGTGTTAAGACATAATCCGAAATAGCCTCGGATCTAATTTTATAATCAAATCCGCCCCATGCTTGTATATAATAATAATAACAATAATAATAATAATAAATCGCAAAAAAAAAACAAAAAAAAAATGCAAAACATACCTGAGAGCGTTTTGCGAAGTGACCAAAGTGCACGAAAGCCGGGTAGAAGTGACCGGCGCAGAGTCAGGCGGCCTGGAGCAGTGCAGCAACACACTGGGACGGCACTGCGAACGGAGGAGAAGAGAGGAGGAGGAGAAGAAAGAAAGAAGAAGAAAGAAGGAAGAAGAAAGAAGAAGGAGGGTGTCTGGCGTTTAAAGCCTTAAAATTTATGATCGACCACAAATTTCAACAAAATCGGTCGCAATTTTTAACTCTGCAACGTCGTTTTACTTGGCACCAAAATTGCGACTGATTTGCGACCATAATTTTTGGTCGCAACTAAGCGGTCGCAAATCGGTCGCAAATCGTTCGCAGAATTTGTTCCTTGTTTTGAAGCGCGCAATTTTACGACAGAATAATTCATGGTCGCACATCGGTAGCAAAATTGGTTGCAAATACGTCATACACGTGTCGCAAACTGGAAAACAAACTCGCGGGAATTTTTAACACTACAATTTGCGACTGTTTGTCCATACGTCGCAAATCGGTCGCAAAATTACGACCAAATTCGATCGGTCGCAATAATCGATCGCAAAATGGTGATTTTTTTATAGTGTCCCCTGTCAGTCGTCAATACATACTCATTGACTGGATATCTAGTAGATGGTTGTCTAACTCTACTAGATCTTCTTAATTTTTGAGAACCTTCCGGTGCTGGTGGTTGAACATGAACACCATAATCTTCATCTGGTTCATTTTCATTAGGAACTTCTGAATTTTCTAACTTTGGCACTTGTTCTTGTGGAACATTTTCTTCATCTCCAATTTGTCTGCGTTCTACTGGAGGGACTATTTGTATGTCTGTTGAGTCTTCATCAGATCTATTAGCACTCAACTTTTGAGTATTTTCAATTTCTTTAATAGTCTGATCTTCAACAAATACAGCATCACGACTTCTTATAGTCTTCTTCTGGACTCGGTCATAAAACTTATAGCCAAATTGGTCTTGGCCATAGCCAATGAATACACACTGTCTAGTCTTGACATCAAGCTTAAACCGTTCATCCTTCGAGATATGCATGAAGGCTTTACAACCAAACACCCACAAATGATCATAGGAAACATCCTTTCTTGACCATACTCTTTCTGGAGTATCATACTGTAGAGGAACACAAGGTGAGCTGCTGTAAGAAGAGCTTCACCCCAAAACCTTTAGACAACTTTGCATGTGAGAGTAAACATCTGACTCTCTCCATCAAAGTTCTATTCATCCTCTCAGCCAAACATTCAGTTGCGGCGTCTTAGGAGGTGTCGTTTGATGTCGAATACCATGCTCTTTGCAGAAAGCATCAAATGGCCCAGTGTATTCTCCACCATTATCTATCCCGATACACTTCAACTTCTTGCCTGTCTGTCTCTCAACCAGGTTTAGAAGACTTCAATGTGTATACCTAGGTCTTCCTAGAATGGTCATTGATAAATGTCACAAAATATCGATATCCACCATATGACATCGTCAATGGTCCACACAAATCTGAATGAATCAGATCTAATACATTCTTCATTCTGGAAGGAGGGGTAATCTTGAAAGCTACTCTGTTTTGCTTTCCTGCCATATAATCAGGACACTTGTCTAGGTGAACTTTATCCAATCCAGGTACTACGTTCTTTCTTGCCAGAGTTTTCTCACTTATGTGGCCTAGTCGTTTATGCCACAATTCAACTGTATTGTCATTCTCCGCTGCATTCCAAGTGTATTGGGAGAGTTTTGCATGCATCATGTACAGCTTTGGGTCTTTGGCTACACAAATGAACCTTTTGTGAGCTTCCACTGACTATTTCTGAAGGTGCTACAAAAATCTTCATCATCAAGTCTGCCAACTGAGACTAAATTTGGATGCATGCTCGAAAGCCCATTCCTCATTAGTCTTGTCTTCTGGTTTAGTTGAACTAAACACGGGCAAATACGTTTTGATTACCATAAGGAGATCTCTTATTTTATTTCTCCATATATGGTAATTTGCACCATTTAGACTGATCATTTTGGTTGTCCATTTTGACTTGCTCAGAATATTATCACCAACAGAAACTGTATACATGAACAGTAGTATATGTGAATAGTGACTATATGCGTGAATAGTACTATACGTGTGGTCGGTGTCGAATCCGCCAAAATTAATAATCTTATTACCAATCTAAAGAACTTGAAGAAAATGGTGAGTAAGGTCGAAATCCACAGAGACTAGAGATTAAAAATATTATTTTTAAAACTAGAAAATAAAAATGAATTATGAATGGGAGGATTGGAAAAATTATTGAATCTAGCAAAAATAGTAATTTAAAAATGGGAAATTCAATTGGAGAAATATTTCCATCCAAGGTCAATCTTGTACTAGTTCTTTGTGTTGATCACTGAATTCAAATTGACTAATTAACATAATCAATAAATTGGTTATGGTTACCAAAAATGCTTTAAACAACCTAGTCTTTCCGTAGTAACAGAATAAGCAAGACAACGCGCTTTGATTAATACCTTACCAATAACTAATTTTGACATGCGCCTAAAATTAAAATATATTGGTAGCATTAAGAATAAGAAAGACCCAATTCAATCTAATAAACAACATGTGTAGTCTATTCAAGAAGATTGTTTATCCCTTTAATATAACTTGAAAATCTGGCTCTAAACAAGCTATATTAATTGCTACAAATTGTTAACTCAATCAAACAATTACGAATTTGATTATATTAACTAGCACCTGTCACTCTAAATTAATCAAATAACTAGCCATTTACTTAATTAAATAGTACAACAATATCCATCTAAACCATTAATTGCAAGAGATAAACAAATATTTAAGAGTTAAATGAGTAAAAAGAAGAACAATTCTCACAACACTTCGGTAGAACTAGCACTTGATTAAACCTTAAGCTGGAATTGAAAGAATTCAGCCACGTATGGCCATTTCCAAGCTTACAAACTAAAGAAAATAATTATTAACTCAAAACTCTGATATCCCAACTAATAGCCCATCTCTCCCTTTTATAGAAGAGAAGAGAAGACTATTTCGAAGGAAATTGAGAAAAATATATTTACAATCAAATCAAATCCAACAAAATAAAATCCCATGATCCTCTTTATTCTTCAAAACCTTTGAATAAATCTTCCAAAAAGAATCCAGCAGCTCCTCATCCTCTGACTTAGTGATTTTATCCCAAAAAGGCAAATAAATAGAGTCAAATTAATACCTGCATCTATTTAATCACATAGACCAACAAACCCATCTAAAATACCAAATTATATGACTAAAATAGTCACATTTTCATAGGTTATTCGGCACAAATAATAAACCCATCAAATTCCCCCACACTTAATAATTGCTTGTCCTCAAGGAAAAACTCAATCTACACAAAAGGAAATTCACCCAACTCTTCACAACTCTTATAAGAACATCTTTAGAAAAGCAACCTTAATTACAAAAGTAAAGCTAAGTTGAATATTCAAATTTGAAATCTATGGAGAATAAAGAATTGAATTTACATTCTTTCAAACATAATAGACTAGGCTTGAACTTTGTAATTTTAAACATGCAATTTAAATTCCATATCAATTAAACCATTGCTTAAAGAATTATTTGTTAAACAGCTTGGTCATAGAAAATCATTGCAATCACACACAAAACAAATAATGCTGAACTTTTATTTATTTATTTATATTTTTTTTTGACTTTTTTTTTTGTGTGCTTGAACATTTATCAATTGCCTGAGTGTGTCATCATTGGTAACCCGCTTGCGGGTACTTGGAGTCACAAACTCAAGTGGCTACTAACACTACTCTTTGCCCAAACTCGGACAGTGGAGTACCTCGACTGCTCAAGTCTTAATTTAATTACTTGCTGTTTTTTTTTTTTTTTCAATTTAGTAACCTTAAATTCAAAAGTAAACACACACATACTCATCTCCATACCCAAGCTGTTTATACAATAATTGGAAAAGCAATGGATGTGAATTATGATCAAGCAATTCAGAAATTTAACCATGATTCATTCAAGCCTCATATATTATGTCAAAAAGAATAACTACATTCAATAATTTATTCTAAATGGACAAGAGATAATAGCTACCAAATTAACTTTACTTAAGTAATTAAGAGGGTTTTTCTATTGAATTCAAAGGGCTGTTCTAAGTTAAGATAAAATTCTCTAATCATCAGAATTTCAGCTACCCAAAATCAATATCAAATTCAAGCACATATTAGAACAAATTACTCACATTTTAATAAGACCCAACAAAATTGCTGCTGATTATTACAATACCCAGCAAAATTTAACCAAAACAATTAGCAATTGAACCCAAATTTCATATCAATGATTTTTCTAGCTCAAAATTCCCTCCCCCACACTTAAATTACATTGTCCCAATCTAATACCCAACATAAATCCAAGCAAAAGAAAAACAGAAATTGAAATTTATGTCCAAGAAAACTTACCTCAACTGCTGGACTTGTGATCTAAAACCAAAACAGGGGACGCATCTATTGGGTACAAAACCTTCGAACACTGCTACTAGAAGAAAAGGGAATGGCTCCGAAGCTACTGATTGGGCTCTATTTTTGCTGGCGTTGGGCGATCTGAACAGAGACTGAACGATCTCTGCTTCGCGTGGGGGAGAGAGTTTGGGAATGTCGGGTGAATGAAATTCACTTCTCCTTTTCTTTTCTTTTGTTCTCACCTTACTCACGTGATGTATATATGAGTCAAAAAAAAAAATGGGAGAACATAATATAATAAGAAAAAGCCCACACTTGACGCTTATAAGGCCTATTAAAATTTCATATTCCATTAAACTCTCCCAAGGAAAGATCACGGCTTCTGCATCCAAAAACAATCAAATTGGATCATTTTATTAAAGAAGATGACTAAAAATAAATAAATAAATAAATAAAATTAAAATAAAAAAAAAGAAACTTTATTATTTTTTTATTCATCTACTCTTTTATTTTCAAACTTCCTACTTTCAAACCTGAACTTTAGGAATTTCCAATGATATTTCCTCTGTTGCTGCTCGAAAACCCTCATAGAATGGTTTCAATCGGTGCCCATTAACCTTAAAAATTTTATTAGTCTCTAAACTCTGAATTTCCACTGCACCATGAGGAAAAAAATTGATAACCACAAAAGGTCCAATCCATCTTGACCTTAACTTTCCTGAAACAATTTCAGTCTTGAATGATAGAGTAAAAATTTCTGGCCAATTAAAAATTGCTTTCTTGAAATTGAATTATCATGAAAGGCCTTGGTTTTCTCCTTGTAAATCTGAGAACTCTCATAAGCATCATTTCTAATCTCTTCCAGATCCTGTAGTTGCAACTTCCTATGTTCTCCAACAGCATCCACGTCCATATTGCACTTCTTTACAGCCCAATAAGCTCGATGTTCTAATTCCACCGGTAAATGACATGGTTTCCCAAAAACCATTCGGTAAGGAGACATTCCTATAGGTGTTTTATAGGCTGTGCGATACGCCCACAGAGCATCATCTAAACGCAAACTCCAATCCTTTCGATTTGGACTCACTGTTTTCTCCAGAATTGACTTAATTTCCCTATTCGATACTTCCGCTTGCCCGCTTGTCTGAGGATGGTAGGCAATAGAAGTTCGATGAGTAACCCCATATTTCTTGAAGAGAGCTTCCATTGTCTTATTACAAAAATGTGTCCCTCGATCGCTAATGATAGCTCTTGGAGTTCCAAACCTGGCAAAAATATTAGACTTCAAAAATCCACAATAGTTTTAGCATTATCATTTCGACAAGCCTTAGCTTCTACCCACTTAGAAACATAATCAATAGCAAGCAATATGTAAGTGTAACCAAAAGAAGCAGGAAAAGGACCCATGAAGTCTATACCCCACACATCAAAAATTTCACAAATCAAAATAGGATTAAGGGGCATTTGATCCCTATGTCCTAAATTTCCAGTTCTTTGACAATTAGCACAAGCTTTACAAAAAATATATGAATCATGGAATAATGTTGGCCAATAAAATCCATATTCAAGAACCTTACGAGCTGTTCTCTTAGGTCCAAAATGACCACCACAAGCATAAGAATGACAAAATGTAAGAATGGACTTAACCTCATCATTAGTGAGACACCTTCTAATTATTTGATCTGAACAATATTTCCACAAATAAGGGTCATCCCAAGCATAGTATTTGGCATCACTTTTAATTTTATCTTTTTTCATGCTTAGTTAAATCATCAGGCAATGATCTAGTAACTAAATAATTGACAATGTCAGCAAACCAAGGAGTACTATTACTTAAAGAGAAAACATACTCATCTGGAAATGCATCATTTAAAGGTAGAGTTTCCTCTGTCAAAGGTACCCGGCTGTTTTCGTCGAAATCCCAAAACCCCGGAAGGACCTCGGAAAACATCAAAATTTGGTTCTTTTATTTGTTTTATTTTGGAAGGAGGTGATAAAAATCTTTTGGATACGCGATGCCGATAAATCGGTCTTATAAATCATTTGAGTCGCCACCCATTATTTCGGCAATGGGACCGTTTCCAATTTTATTTTACAAAAATGACTCCTTTTAACCCATTTTATTTAAGGCCTAATTATTCGAAAGAAAACTGGTCAGGCGTACCAAGTACGATTCTAGGTAAGGGAATTAGGTACGTCGGCCCGTTGGAAGCCGACACCCGGAAAAACCGGCCTCTTTTAACCTACGATTTCTAATTGATTTTATTTTTAGAAAAGCCAATTATTTAAACCCAACCCGAACAAATCGAACCGAGTTCCTAAATGGAAAATTAATTAACCGTCCCAAATAAATTCATTCATTGCATTCATTCATAAATTAAACATCACATTCACCATTCATCCACCATATATAGCAAAAATAATTAAAAGACCCGCTCTTGCCTTATGGTTAAAGGCGGGCCACAAACCGAGTTTAATAATATAATTAAAAGGAAATAACAAATATTAAATCTCAAAATACCATGATCACAACAGATTAATTGACTTGGTTTGACTAAAACTCAATTTGCCCATTATTGATTATTTCCCAGATTAAGCTAGGAAATCTATTTAATGAGGAGAAATTAAGACAAAATAATAAAAGTAGTCTGGGACTGGAGGACAGTTGCGTCACGCGGCTGTTCTATGGAAGAATAGTCGCGTGGCGCAGCTCTTATTTTTATTTTGGGGTTCATAATAGTTACGTCACGCAGCTGTTCTATGAAGAACAGTCGCGTGACAGAACTCTGGTTATGGTCCTGTAGACTAGAACAGTTGCGTCACGCAGCTGTTCTATGAAGAACAGTCCTGTGACGGAACTCCTAGCTATGTGACGGAACTGTTCGTGACTTATTTAAAATATTCAGACATATTGATTATTTATTTACAGCGATACATTAAATAAAGCATAAAACAAAATAAAAACTGAGTACGCGAACAGCTGCGTCACGCAGGTGGTCCAATCCAAACTAAGGGCTCTTGGACATGAACAGTCGCGTCACGCAGGTAGTAGCTACGTGACGCGGCTGCTCTGGTCAACAGAGCAAAAAGTCCCGTTTTTGCTGTAAAATGTTGTATTTATATGGCTAGGGCAACAGAGCATAGTCGCGTCACGTAGGTATAAGCTGCGTGACGCACCCGTAAGCTGCGTGACGCACCCGTAAGCTGCGTGACGCACCCGTAAGCTGCGTGACGTGACTTACTTTTCGTACAGTTGCCGCGTATCCATACAAACAGTGCAGGCTGTTGCACGGGCGCGCGCCAGAGGTGTCAGCCCTGTTAGAGCTGCGTGACGCATCTAAAAGTGCCGTCACGCAGGTACTAGCTGCGTGACGCAACCCTAACGCGGGTCAGGCTCCTTTGGGCCTGTTTCATTCAAAATTTGGTTTAAACGCTTCTGGTTTATCGTGATTTTTCATCCCTTATCCTCATTATCATCATCGGGTCAGGTGGGGCATAAAATTACGCGTCAACAGTTTGCCCCCCCACTTTATCATTAATTGTATAAATAATTAATGTTAAAGTGGTCCACTGACGCGCCTTCTATCAGGCAATCACTCCCGAAGCTCGGTCTGATCGGCTCGAAAAGATGATGAATTAATTATCTGGACGCCTCCTCAGCTCGGTTTGATCGGCTTTATCGGCTTCCATCAAATAAGTGAATGAATTCAAAGCTCGGTTTGATTGGCTTTGAAGATACCTCCGAGGCTCAGTTTGATCAGCCTGAAGGATTTGAATGTCTGGTCACCTTCTCAGCTCGGTTTGATCGGCTTTGTCGGTTCCTGTGGGATCTGAAGAGACATCTTCGAAGCTCGGTTTGATTGGCTCAAATGATGTTGATTTGATGACAAAGTCTTCAAGGCTCTGTTTGATCGGCTTGAAGGACTTTGATCTGGCCACCTACTTAGCTCGGTTTGATCGGCTTTGTCGGCTCCAGTCGATTTTTAGAAAAAGCATCTCTGAGGCTCGGTTTGGTCGGCCCAAAAGATGTCGGTTTTACCCTGGTCAACTTCGCAATTCATCATCATTGACTGGGGGAGAAAACCCGAGCAGCTTCGCAATACATCATCACTGATCGAAAATTGAAATTGTCCTGATTAGCTTCGCAATGCACCATCACTAATCAGTAAGACCTATCGGCTTCGAAAAACCATCACCGGTTGGCCTGAAAAACTATTCACCAGAAGAAAAAGAGCAATATCCGTATGCAAACGAACCTTGCCTTTTGTTAGAAAAATATTGGAACATCACATGTTCCCATGCATTAATTATGAAAAAGGATTTGTATTAAGGCAAAAGGTTATACTTTTGCCCCCAGTCCGGAATTCCAGCCTAGGACCAAAAATATCCACCTTTGTAGGCATATTCTTAATTATTTTGCAAAAATTTTAACAAAAATTTCGGCATAAACGATTTAACAGAAAATTTGTTATCTGCATTTTCAGGTATACCCTTTATGATACAGTGGTTGGAAGAAAACTTACCTGAGGGTAATCTGGGCAATTTGATGTCCTACCCCCTGTGCGATGAGTAGACAAAAATTGCTGAAGTGTACGAGCCGCACATCGACGTCAAATTGCCGAAATGGACCGTTGTGGGTTTTTGAAATGGGCTGCATGGGCCTGTTGGGCTCGAAAAGAGATAACGGGCCCAATGCTCCTTTTGGGCTTGGAAGAGTGGGCTTGGGCCCAACTTGCTTACTATAAGTAACTTTCATTCTTAATCGATTCACTTTTACTTATCACAAACCCTAAGCAATTGAGAATTCTCTGAACTTTCAACCGAGAAAGATGTCTCAACTCTCTGAAATCCCTGCCTCCGCCTACACTCCGGAGATGGAGACCCTCGGGGCCCTACCCGATATCCCGACGTTCGATGGCAAGCCAGTGCCGGTGAGCCGGAATCCGCTGACCCCCGGGACGCGGTCGTTGCAGCTCCTTCCGTCGCCGGGTACGGAGTTCCCGGTCAGGTACGAGACGAGCCGGATGCGCGGCTTTCAGTCCGAGGTAAGTAAAAAAATTCCTTTCTCTTTTTTATTATTTTTTTTACCGCTTTTGATCCGTTTATTCGTAGTATATGACCCGTTCTTCAGTTTATGCTTGCGTCAACAGTCGCGTCACGCATGTAGAAGTTGCATGGCGCAGCTGTTCTTCCATGAACAGTTGAGTGACGCAGCTGTTCCTGTGTGAACAGTTGCGTGACGCAACTACTCGAGAGGCCAGAAACCCTAGTTTGCCTTTGAACTTTAGAATCGACCCTTTTTACTGTGTTAGAACTTGATTTGTTGACATTTGATTGTTGGTAGCTCTAGGCGACTTGATTTTGCCTTGAAAATTGCATGAAAACAACACAAACATAGTGAAATTAGGTTGAAATTGAATTACTGCGTACCTTCAACAGTTGCGTCACGCAGCTGTTCTTTGGAAGAACAGTTGCGTGACGCGATTGTTCGTCAATGAGGAAGAGTCTTGAATAGTTGCGTGACGCAGCTACCGAGATGCGTGGCGCAACTTTGTGGTTGCGTGGCGCATCTATTCTTAGGGCCACATATTTCAAACAGTTGCGTGGCGCAGCTGTGGAGTGGCGTGGCGCGAGTGCTGAGATGCACTACGCAGCTGTGCTTCTAAGTGCGCAACTTGGGCAAAGTTGCGTGACGCAGCTGTGTAGATGCGTGACACGGCTTTGTAGTTGCGTGACGCAGCTACGGTTCAAACCGACTTTTGGTTTTTTATTTTTCCTGCCAAAGAAGAAAATGAACAATTGTTAGTGTTACACTTATTAAAATTGGGAATTTTTTTCTTACAGGTTAATCTGGGCAAGGCCCGCACGGCTGGATCAGCCACCGATGCCTCTGCCTTCTGGGATTTGCTGGACCCGCCCATGTGAGCTCGGGTCGTTGCTGCAGGCTTCGGAGATTATGCTGCGGGATTGCGCCGCACCCAGCCTCGTTTCCCGCCCGCTATGCGATATGCATTGATGGAGCGGTGGAACGACTGCACGCACACCTTCGTGTTCGGGTTTGGCGAGATGACTCTCACGCCCGTGGACTACGCTGCCATTACAGGCCTTCGCTTCACCGGTCCTGCTCCCCCACTGGATGCTCGGTATCAGACGACCACTCTCGGGGCTCAACTGGTCCGTTCTCTGCTCGGTGTCACCACACAGACCCGGTACACCGTACAGGGGTGTATGTCTTACGAGACGGTCTTCCGGTTCTGGGCCGAGAGGATCAGGACCCGTTTGGAGGCTTGGAGGGAGTTGCCGGAGGAGGCCCGACCTGCTGCTCCTGCGTATACTCGGGAGGAGAGGGACCAGGCTGCTCGGTCCTTCTTGTTCTACATCATCTCGTCTCAGCTGCTGTGCACCTCCCAGAATAAGGGAGACCCGACGGTGCTGGCATGTCTACGGGATCTGAGCCAGGTCGAGTCCTTCTACTGGGCCACACTCGGTTTGGCTCACCTCTATCACGGTCTGGATGTCTGGACCAGTGGTAGCGGTGAGTCGAACTAGCTGTTTATCCGGCCTCTGGAGGTAACATTCTTTCTCCCTTCAGTTTTTTTTATTTGTCATTCTCAACTGTTCAACTTACTGATGTCATTTCTTACTCTGCTGCAGGTATGGTCCTATGAGTACTGTATCTATCCGGGCGGTGATTCTCCCGTCGAGTCCAGGAGGATTCCCTGCTATCTAGCCCACTGCCATCACACTTATGCCAGTGGCGAGGTTCCCGAGTACTGGCGGAGCTTCCTTAATGACCAGGAGCTGTCTGATGTGAGTACAAGCAGAAACCCTGAACACTTAGCTTAGTTTTCTCTTTTTATTTTAATGCACAACAATTACTGATTCCTTGTTTTTGTAGCTGTCCCTGACTCCATGGGATTGCGAGGATATTGGGTCGACCGCTACTTTCTCGGAGAGAGAGTTTTCGACACTCCGGTGGCTCCAGCACAGCGGAGGGTACCTCATGCCCCTCCTCGGCATATGTGTATCCTGGAGGGCTTGACCCGGGAGGACTTGGAGGTGGAGTACAGAGGTTTCTCGGTGAACGATTTTCTGTCCGTCGGTGATTTCCCCTCTTACTTCGCTTCTCAGATGCAGGCGCGACTTCCTGAGATTCTTGAGTACATTCAGGTGACTTTGCTGATCTTCTGCCTTATTTACTGTCATTACTATTTTCACTATTTCAAATCACTGATGCCATTATTTTCTCTGTAAATTAATGCAGGAGCGGAAGACGCATAAGACTGCGGCTCACTACCGAGCAGAGGCAGCGGCTGAGGTGGGTGGTGCGGCTGCTCTGGCTGGACCGGCCGGTGTAGTATTGGGAGATGTCCCGTTCCCACCTGGTATGGAGTCTTGTTCCTGCAAAAATAAAACACAAATACAAAAACACGAAAAAGAGGGCGATGTCCCGTTTATTCACAAAAGCGGTCCGCCTTATTAGTGGTCCATGGACCAATTTATTATAAATAAAGTGAATGAAATAAATGAAATAAAGAAAGACTAAAATAATGGACTTAAAATAAAGTACGACGAGAATAGATTACTAAATAATAATAGATCGTAATACTTACCTGACAGGGCAATCAATGCGGTCATAAAGATTCAACCTCCTCATTGTACACATCGTCCTTTTTATTGATCAATGCGGATTTAAGTGCTCACCGACCCAAGCAGTCCATGCATGAATATCTTTCCAACTACCCTCGTCAATGGACATTAAGTCGAGTGATGACGATGCTTCACTCATCGGTCCCTTCACCCTTCTATAAATGGGGGTTTTACTTTACCTTCCCTTTACATCTAGCCTTCAAAGCAAATCGGTTTCTCAGATAATCCGACTTTTTGTTCTCATGGCTTTTAGAAACCAAGTTTCGTCTTTTGTTCAATCCGTTTCTGATGACCTGTGGCAAATTCCTCCTATTAACCAACTCGCCTGGTTGAAATATTTCAAAGACTTAAAACCTAACCATGGTTTCTTGTCTTGGCTTGTTGCACATTTCAATCCTAATACCATGGTTTTCCGGTTTGAAGACGTTGAAATAACTCTGACCTATGAGGAACCATGTGCTGTGATGGACCATCATCCTGAACAAAATGAAACTCCGGCCCTGCCCCCAGGTCCTGGGTGTGATCTAGCTGAGATCGTGGCCCTGTGTCCGGTTTACCTCCCTGATGGCATAAACACAGATCAGGGTCTTCCTTTAGAGCCTTTTCTTAACAAGGTTCTATCCATGGATGTGGATCCTTCTTGGATTCGAGCTTGTTGCTTCTTGTTGCTGAATGTGTATGCCATGAAGAACCGCCAACCTGGAACTGGAGATTTCTGACTTCTGACAGTTGTTCGTGACATGCAACTGTACCATCGTACTGTCTTCATGATGATCAAGGGAGAAACGATGTGCTGGGTAAGGGATATTGCCCTTTATATCACCAATTTCAATGTTCATCATCGCGGTTGTCCAATATTGCTATAGGCCTGGGCTCTAGACAAGTTAAGCCTACTTCTCTCGGTCCCTGCTCGTTTGATTCCAACCTATGGTCCTGCCAACTTTCGGTCTCGGACTCGAGGACATTTCGACTTTGGGGACAACCCGACAATTCGGTGGACTTGTCCTTGGTGGAGGATCAGGCTGGTCACTATTGGAAACATGAATCTCAACTATGTGTTGTACGCCAGCCTAGACCGTTCCATGGCCTATTTTCCTGACAGGATCAGTCGTCAATACGGGATGATACAGCGCGTGCCCAGGATCCATAACTTCGAGAGTGGTCTGATAACACCGCATTTGTTGGCCAATTTGGCTGATCGTTGGCGAAATCGAAATACCAGGTACCTAGGTGAAGAAGTGATGCAGGACACTGTGACACCTGAGTATGTGAACTGGTTCTTTACCCCATGATGATGTTAAATTCTGCAAGGATCGGTGTCTGACAATAGCCCTTACTGAAATTGATAAGTGTAAATTTTATAGTATTTTTAATATAGTTTTTATTAGAATTTTAGTAAGTTTTTACTTCTTTAATTTAATTTTAAATCACTTTTAGTATAATTATGTTTAAAAGCTTCCTTGGTCTTTAATCCGCTTGATCTAAGAGAAATTGCAGAAATTTGGCGCAGAAAATGTAGAATGCAAGGCACTAAGCTTCTAGCACGCCCATCCCGTGCTGGAAGGCAAGCCCGTGCTAGAAGCCCTGAGGAGAGAGGCCAGCACGCCTAAAGCGTGCCTCGAAGCACACGCAAGTTGCGCAAAACAGAGGCAGAGCGCGAACTTCACATGCACGAGCGCGACCAACACTCGCGAGCGCGATTCTACATTACGCGAGCGCGAGATGCGCAAACAAGAGGCAGAGAGTTAGGCCACGCAACTCGCGAGCGCAAGCTTCACATGCACGAGCGCGAGCGCGAATCTACAACTCGCGAGCGCGAGATGCTGCAATGCTTCACTAGCCAGACTTCCAGACTTCCAGACTAAAGCACGCCCAGCCCATGCCATGAAGCACGCCCCGTGCTGCCCAGGCAGAACCAGCATGAATTCAATACGCAAATCAAGCCTTTCTCACATGGGCCGACTTCAAGGAGTTTCCTAAACACACTAAACAAGACCTGGACTTATTCTTGAAGGAAAAAGGAGTCCTAATCAAGAAGAAATCAAGAGCCTAAACAGTTATGATCTCCTATAAAGGATTTTGTACTAAATAAGGATTCTATTTCCTAAAAGGAGTCAGACTTGCCTTCAGACCTCTATATAAAGAAAGGAACTTCTCATAACAAGAGATCGAATAATCCTGGAGAGGATCGATCTGGATCTACATCTATCTCTCTCGTTTTGCTTTGTACACTTTACTTCTCTCTTCTTCTCAAAGATTTCAAGCTTCAAATAATTGTGCTAAGATTCAAGGAAGCCTTCAACATAGTTGTGATACAGTTTTTATTCTAAACTCTTCATCTTGTTTCTTTCTTTATTATTGTCTTTAATTATGATGAATGATTCAAGTGTGATTGAGTTTAATTTAATTACTATGTCTAGCTAAACTTTTATACTAGGGATTTGATGTAATTTAATTCGATTCCAGCTTATAATATTAGATTTATTTTTCTTTGTTCTTGTTATAATTTATTATTGTGCTTAAGGCTTCCAGGCAGAATAATTCCCCTGGATTGATTTATTTCAATAATTACATTCGGGAGAAGGGTTATTGATATGAACAAGGTAATAAATTACTTGAGAATAATAACTTGATGTGGAAACTATATGGTTTGACTCAAGGGGGGTTTTCATAAGTTAATACAGTATTAAGTTGTGGATACATAAAACAACCATAAAACCTAATGATCTGATTCATGTTTAATTTCTCTATTAAGGTAGGTGATTAATTTGGATTAGAATCGCTAACAATAAATCGGGAGAGCTTGTTAGTGACTTTAGGGTTGTTTTCTCCTACTTGAACAATTAAACTTGATTAATGAACTAATAGAATAAACTGGATAGAATTAAATGAAATCAAATTCCCTAGTAGCTTAATCTCCTGATTTCTTTTCACAATAATTTTGTGTTTGATCTCTTTTACTTTGAATTTTATTTACTTTATAGCAAATTCCCTTTATCATCGTCTAAATAATAATAGGTTAACATAATTTTGGTAATTGATAACCAATCCCTGTGGATACGATACTTTCTTACTCTATATTACTTGTTGCGATTTCGTACACTTGCGAAAAACGCCTGTCAGAAATAAATGTTGTTATTGCTTTCTTTGAATCAATGAATTTTCTGGTTCTGCCTTTATTAATTCCTGCATACATGGACAACACCAGACAACAAAACTTTTCTTTCGAAATTATTTGTTACGTTAGTTATTTGGGCCTCCTACCCCCTGGATCAATAAAGAAATGCTCATAAAAATGAATTATTTGATAAAGATAAAAGCTTACACCGAGAAATAACAAAGAATGGGATGACTATTTTATTACCTGCATAAATTAGACAAAAAATAACAAATGTAACTCCTTTATGTATGCATGAACCTATATGTGTACTAAGGTTTATTCAAGGTTTTATATTGATCTTTCTGGGGAAATCACTGAGAAAATGGTGTTCGTCCCTCCGATCAATGTCTTAAAGGTTTTCATTGCTCAGGCGAGACCAGCAGCTAGAAAATTTTAGACCAAGTGAGTCAATCTTTGTTTAAATAAACAGAGAGGAAGGTCTTGCATTCTTTTACCACAACCCCGGAACAAAAGAAAAATTTTGAAATTCAAATCCTTTATTGATCTTACTTCTTTTCAACATTATACAGAAGTAAAGAGAGCTTATTCTAATACAATGGTCATTTGCTCTAACTATTCGATTTCCTATTCTCCTTCGAGTCAAGTTGATGGTATTAGTCGACCAATCGTACTTTTATCACGAACGCATGGCATGGATTCTGAATTTAAAGTAAGCACCACGCGTTGATCCCGAAAATTTTATTTTATTATCATTCTTATTTCATGCTCTAACTTTTGCCTAGGCCGCCCTTTCGGGTTTTCAACCTAGCGAGCTTATTGCTTGCCTAAGCCGCCCTTTCGGGTTTTCAACTTCGCCTCTTTTTTTTTTTATTATTATTAACCGAAATCATCATTTCAGACGTAGAATCTTTTCATTTGGTCTTGATTGACAATCCGGTTGACAGGCTCCCCTTCCATGGTGACTAATTCAGCAGCGCCTTTTGCCAGTAACTTTTGAATTCTGAACGGTTCATGCCAGTTGGGTTTGAATTTCCCACTAGGATGATGTTGGGCTTCATGGTCCAATAACCTGATCAACACCAAATCTCCGTTTTTTAATGCCCTTGGATGTACCTGTTTGTTATAGAAACGAGCAATCCTCCTTTTTCTCATCTGATCCTGGAATCGAGCATTCAGCCTTCTTCCGTCTAAGAGCGCCAAATCTTCATACCTCTTCTTGACCCATTCCTCTTTGGTCAGACCAGCTTCCACCAAAACCCTGAGAGACTTCTTTTCGAGCTCTATCGGTAATATTGCCTCCATTCCATATACAAGTTCAAAAGGAGAGGCTCCATTTATTGATTTGAAGGTAGTACGATGCCCCCAGAGCGCGAAAGGAAGTTTCTCAGCCCAGCTTCTGTACCTTTCACACATTTTTGACAGGATTCTTTTAATCTCCTTATTCGCAGCTTCTACTGCACCATTAGCCTGAGGGCAATAAGGAGAAGAATGGTGGTGCTCAACCTTATATTTATAAAGCAATTGACCAACGTCAGCTTGAAAATGAGAACCATTATCTGTAACTATGTGATGAGGAACACCATAGCGACAGAAAATGTTCTGTTCAATGAATCTAGCCACATGCTTGGCGGTTAAATTTTTATAAGATTAAGGCTCAATCCATCTAGAGAAGTAGTCAACTGCAACCAATATATATTGATGGCCATTCGATGCTACGGGTGAGATTTTGCCGATGACGTCTATACCCCATGCAGAAAAAGGCCAGGAAGGAGTTGTCGGGTGGAGTTCGACAGCAGGTAAGTGGCTTTTATTATCATGGTATTGGCAAACTTTTCAATGACGCACATACTGAACACAGTCACCTTCCATCTGTATCCAGAAATAACCCTGCCTCATGATTTTTCTTGTGAGTACCGCAAACTCCTTCGTGCACCTTCCTCATTATGTCTTCTCCCTCTTGCTTACTCACACATCTCAGCAACATCCCATCCCAAGCTCTTCTGTAGAGTTCACTATCGGCTAAAACATAGTTCAAAGCCATTTTCCTGAGAACTGCACGGTCTTCTTTCGTTGCATCATCAGAAAAAGTACCGTCTTTCATATACCTCAGAATATCCGTAAACCATGGTTCTTCCTCTGACTCTACCTAGTTCACAAAATGTTCTTTATAGCACGGGATATTGGCTGTGGTAATGATAAATGGTTTCTTCGGAACTTTACTCAAATCCTGCCAAGCCGACGCTAAGTTTGCCAAGGCATCTGGAATTCTGTTATAGGTTCTTCCTATGTGAGTAAAGGTGATCTTGTCGAATAGTGCTGCTTTCTTCAATAAGTACTCAACATAAGGCTTCAATCTTTCTTCTTCTACCTTCCATCTCTCATTGGCGTGCTCAATAACCAATAAAGAATCTCCTATTACTTCGACTTCCTTAGCGCCGGACGCAAGGAGAGCTTCCATCCCCATGATGCATGCTTCGTATTCAGCCATGTTGTTAGTGACCGGGAACAACAGTCTCTTGCACATTGTGGTAATTTTGCCATTAGGTGCTTCTATCACAATACCAGCTACGGCTCCATTTCTGTTGGCTGATCCATAAAAGTACAACTTCCAAGCCCCTGTCTCGATACATTATAAATGTTCATCTGGAAATTCCAATTCCCAAGGTTCATCACTTGCAATTGGATTTTCTGCCAAGAATTCTGCTACAGCCCGGCCTTTGACCGTTTTCTTCGTTACAAAGTCCGTGTCCACACTAGACATCTGAATCAACCATTTAGACAACCGTCCCTCTAGAGTAGGCGTTCTCTGTAGATACTTCAAAGGATCAATCTTGGAGACAAAAGTGATCTTGAAGGAATCAAAGTACGGCCTCAACTTCTTTATTGACCATACTACTGCCATGCATGTTTTCTCTATCAGGTTGTACTTCTCTTCGATAGGCAGTAGTTTTTTACTAATGTAGTAGATTGCCTTTTCTACTCCAGTGGCGTCCGGCTGTACCAACATCGCTCCAACTCCTGTATCTTCTATGGACAAATACAAGATTAGAGGTTCTCCTGGTCTAGGTGAACTAAGCACCGGTGGAGTCATCAGATTCTTTATGTGGTCAAAGGCTTTCTGGCAGTCTTCGTTCCACTTAACTGACTGGTTCTTCTTTAGCAGCTTGAAAATTGGAGCGCAAGTGATGGATAACCTCGAAATAAACCTGCTGATGTACTGAATTTTACCCAAGAAGCTTCTCACCTGACGTTCTGTCCTTGGCGGTTCCATATCCTGAATGGCTTTTACTTTGTCTGGGTCAACCTCAATCCCGTTAGGTCCTACGACGAAGCCTAACAACTTCCATTTTGTCACTCCGAATACGCATTTCTTGGGATTGAGTCTCAAGTTATACTGCTTGACCCGTGCGAAGAATTTCTCCAGCATCTCCGCGTGTTCTTCCTGTGTTTTTGTCATGATCACCATGTCATCTACATATACTTCCAACCCTTTATGGATCATATCATGAAATAATGTTGTAGCCATTCTTTGGTATGTTGCCCCGGCGTTCTTTAGTCCAAATGGCATCACCCTATAGCAAAAGGTTCCGAAATCCGTGGTGAAGGCCGTTTTGTGCTTGTCCACTAAGGCCATCAGTATCTGGTTGTATCCGGAAAATCCGTCCATGATAGAATAACATCCCATTCCGGCAGCACTGTCGATCAAAACATCAATGTGCGGAAGTGGAAAGTCATCCTTAGGCGAGGCTTTGTTCAGGTCCTTATAATCAACACAGACTCTTATCCTCCCATCTTTCTTCAACACTGAGACTATATTTGCCAACCATTCCGGATAGTGAACTACTTCTAAGAATCCCGCGTCCAACTGCTTCTGGACTTCAGCTTTGATCTTGTCCTGCCACTCTGGTCTGACCCTTCTCCTTTTTTGCTTTACTGGCTTAACGCTCTGTTCAGTAGGAATGAAGTGTTCTGCTATCGATCTGTCGATTCTTGGCATGTCCGCATAGCTCCAGGCAAATACCTCTGAATTTCTTCTAATACATTCTTGAAGATCCTGTCTGAGCTCAGGTTTAAAGTCTGATCCGATTTCGATTATTTTAGGATCTTCAGTGGTGCTTAAATTAAATGCAAAATGATGCAATGCATTTATGTCAAATATGCGAGTGGTATAATCAATGCCATGAACGTGACAATTAAGAAAATAAGAAAACAAATAGTCAAAGTTCACTTCCATTGATTGAAATAAAAGAGGAAAACCATCCATAGTGTTCTCAAAACAAGGATCAGAAAAACAAAATACAGGATTAATTGCCTGTTCAATACATTCATTACAAGTATCCCTTATCGCCTGGATTACTTCATCGGCATCTGCACCTTCTTCTTCTTCTGCCGGGGTAGCTTCTATCTTTTCTTCAGCTAGCTTCATCTTCAGCACCTTCCTCTCTGCCTCTTCAGCATCTTCAGTGGCTAAAACTGACTGGAGGATCTGCGCCTTGGCCTTCTGCTCTTGCACCAGCTTTGAAGCTTCATCCCCAATCCCCAAAAAGTCTTCAAACTCAGATATCCGCTTTGACCGCTCAGATTCGGTGCTTGCTTCTGTCATGCACACCATAAACTTGGTTCCATCTACCAGCTGTTCCAAGGAAGGCTCGGGTGATTTGATCAGCTTCTCCTCATAGTCGGTCATAAATATCTCCAAGCCGGGATAAGTCTTTCCTCTACTTTGGAATTCTCCTTCAGCTTGTGGAATAAAGAAGATATGATTCATATTCGACCCTCTGACCGGAGACCGAATCTCATACTTCTCCTTCTCCTGGTTCTCAGAATAACCCAATCCGCGCTTGTCCTGCTGTCCCAATGCCGATGAGAGTGGTTCAAACCTTCCTTGCAGCTCTCGACCCAAGCCTTTGCCGTACTGCCAATTCATCTTCTTCATCATCTTTCTCGAAAAAGGACTCATTTTATTCACCGCACTCTTGCTCTCGGTGGTGGGCACATCAACTACTGCCACCTGAAAACCCGATAATGGTACCGCCAACTCTAGACCTTCCACTGTTGCCACACTCAGATCCTCTTGCGCGTTGACCGTCACCACATCTATACCCCACGGGATTTTTACTTTTCTGTGCAAGGTGGACGGAACTGCACCTAAAGGATGGAGCCAAGGTCTTCCCAATAACAGAGCATAGTTGGCTAAAATGTCCAGCACAACTACGTCTACCCAGCTCTCCACAGCCCCTGTGGATATCTTTGCTTTAAAAGTTCCTTTTGCGTTCCGCATGGTGTTGTCATAAGCTTTGACCACCATATTTGATGGCTCGAGTTCAGACTCTTCAATTTTAAACTTAGACAGCATTTTCAACGGGCATACACACAGTGCCGATCCACTATCCACCATCACGTTCCGGGTATCGCGTCCATTGACGGCAATCTGAATATACAGTGGCTTACAGTGGTTTCTTCCTTCTGGTGGAAGGTCCAAGTCAAAGAAAGTGACCTCGCCTATTCTTCGTTGTAGCACGTTGATCATATCAATGCTTTGAATCCGAGCCGGCACTCTGACAAAAGTCATGGCTTCAAGTAAAGCTTCTCTATGCTCCTTGGACGCTATCAGCAAATCCCATATTGAAATATCGGCTCTCGTTCTTTGCAACTGACTTAGTACCGAGCTGGCGGTCACCCCACTAGGTGCCTTATTCTGACTGCTTTCTCCAGCCTCGACAGTCTTCTTTGGCCCTTTAGCTACCTCTTCCTCTTTCTTTTTCTCTTTCGGCTCATCTCCGCCTTTCTCTGTCATTCTCTTCTTTGTTCCATCAACAACCACCTCTTTTCCCTTAGCCTGCATATTGCTCTCGGGATTGTATACTCGCCCACTCTGGGTCAAGCTCTGAACACCTACTTCGTTCACTTCCTCTTCACTGTTGTAATACCATTGTTCCTCTTGGTCGGCTAAGCTCTTTTGAATGGCAAGCTGGAGCTGCTCATCCTCATCTTCCGGCACATCGCCTACCTTCACCGTGATGCTTTTCTCGATTTCAATCTTCACTGGCACCTTCTCTTCCTCATCGCTACTACAGTCATCCCATATGTTCAACATAGCGCACATCCGCTCTTCCCATTCCGCTTCTGCCAATACCACTTCTTCTGGTAATCCACTCCCGATCGCATTGACTGATCCACCCGATTGAGTCTTACGGGATGGATAACTGTACTGATATTGGGGAAGCGGATTGTTCTTGGTACTTGGCTTGCTCTTGTCTGAAGGCTTAGTAATCTTCCCACTGTCAATCAAATCCTGAATATCATGCCTCAATTTGAAACATTCATCAGTTGAATGCCCTTTGCACTGATGATAATCACAGTTTCGGTCCATATACCTCCCTCGCACAAGCTTAGTCGGGTCGACTGGCAGCTTCGACAGCACTCCATTCTTGATGCATGACCTTAGCACTGTGGTCAAGGGTCTCCCTAAATCAGTGAACTCTCTTCTAGTTCTCTCATTAACTGCCCCCACTGTATTGCTGTTCCCCAACTGGTTCTGATTACTGCCTCCGGCACCTCTGTCACCATAAGAAGTCCGGTAGTTGCCAAACCCTCTATTTTTCTTCTTTTCTTCCTTGTATAACTCCTCAATGTTCAACCCAGTGCTTTGAACCAAAGCAAAATCAGTGAGAGGCTGAGTTAACATCCTTTCCTTAAAGAAGGGCAACAGACTCCTACTGAAGATTCTAATCAGCTCTTTGTCTTTTGGCCTTGTCTGAACTCTATACAGCTTGGTTCTCCACCTCCTATAGTAGTCAGAAAAGCTCTCGTCCTTCCCCTGTCTTAAATTTTCCAAGTCGCGCAAACCGAACTCATCACTCTCGTCGGTTTTGAAATGCTTGAGAAAAGCAGTCTGCAGTTTGATTCAATTCTTCTGAACCTCTTCATCTAGACCATCATACCACCTCGATAGTCCTTGTGTAATGTTTGCGGGAATGCTCGCAAAACATCTTCCTCGTTGTACCGGTTCATTTGAGAGACTCGGAGAAATTCGGACAGGTGAGAATGAGGATCATTATCTCCTTCAAATATGGTATGCTTGAAAGTCTTAAATGAGGCAGAGCTGGTTGGGTGCAACACATACTCGGTTATGTGGAAGTTGGTGACCGGGTCTTTTTCTTTTACTGCAGCCATTTTGTCAAATCTTTCCTTCAGCTCGGCAAGTTGCTTGAGCACATCATTCTCGACAGGGGTAGTATTTCCCACAGAGGTCTGATTATCTGATACAGGATCTGGCATTTGCCTCTCTTCAACCACAGGTTGGCTGTTAGAAGGGGGAGTATTTTGGTTTTGCGCCCTGTCTTGAGCGAGAGTAGCGGCCACAATCTGAGCAATGGTCCTTATCTGAGCTTGCGAGAATCCGGTCTCATTTCCCATATCATCTGCCATTTCTACTGGATCTGAACCGGGCTCTGAATCTAATGAACTCGAATAACTTACTAAACTGACTGGAATAAACTCAGGAATTGGGGATGTTCTGATTAAACATTGACCAGGATGTCGTTGCCAAACTCTCGAAGCGGTTTCCCGGCAAGGATCAATTCTGACAAAAAATTTCTGAGTTAAAGGGGTCCTGTATGTATGCATGCAAAAATGAAAGCACATAGGATGAGAAATGCATTTCTAATGTGCTAAAGCCAGCATGGAAATAAGATCTCGATTTCGACGACTGGACCAAAAATTCGGTATGAATAATACGTCAACAACTTATTTTGTATTTAAACATTTCGGGCATTATCTGTCGTCGACCGTTCCTTTTGGATTTACGATCAACTATTTTCTCTCAAATCCCTAACTTTTGCCTCGGAATGAAAGAATTTTCGAGCGGGATTTTACTCTTGTTATTGTTTATTATTTTGTTGCATCCTTACTTTTTGCCTTGGAACATATGGTCCCAACGAGGATTTTCATTTTATTTTGTTATAAATTTTGTAATCTCTCACTTATTTTCAGATAATACAAGAAATGTAAAAAGACAAAGGAATCGCAACCCCTGATATCTCCCTTTCCTTTTCGGTATTGATTCACTACAAGTGATTGCATAATATTATTCAAAACGAATTTGAAATCCAGTCTCAAGATCAAGGTCAAATGTCCATACCGAACATTAGCTCTTATTAATGCATGGCTGAAAAAGAAAATATTACGTGATGCATGAATGTCACAACATATGTACAGTTTATATCAAACAGGGGAACGGGAGTTGGGAAATGCATGCCTTCCAACCTTATTTCTCCCACACACGGATTCCATTGGTATAAATTCCGACATCTGTTTCCTAGGAATTGGTCTAATCTCGACAACTAACAGGGGGTTTTGAGATTGACGATATAAACTCTCGGAAATGGATGCGGCACATCAACAGTAAATAGAATCGGGTGCACCTTAGGGGAAGTAACTAAGGCTTTTAACTATGTGCATTGGCTTTAGTCTTATTGGGTTTAACAAAGTCTGGGTTCCGCAAACAGGATTCGGGCTTTGTTGGGCCTACTCCTTTTGACGCACCTTTAAGGTACTAGGCTTGCGGTTGGTAGTAATGTTAATTCTCGGATGGATGCAACTAAAACGCGAGGTTTAGGCTAGATCCACCGTCAAACTTAACACCAGTACCGAAGGGTGATACGGGTAGAATGAGGTGAGAAGAGAGAAATGCAAACGAATGCAAAAATCCTAGAAAGAAAAAGGAAAGCAATTAAACATACATGGACGATTAACAATTTTCCATCGGCTTTTTCTAACCAATTTTATTTAGAAATAGTAGGATTTTTAGAGTCAATTCCTAATTGCAACTATTAATTTGTTAAAAAAAAACAACCGGGGATTAATGGGTGCAAGATCCCCAGCAGAGTCGCCAAACTGTTTTCGTCAAAATCCCAAAACCCCGGAAGGACCTTAGAAAACATCAAAATTTGGTTCTTTTATTTGTTTTATTTTGGAAGGAGGTGATAAAAATCTTTTGGATACGCGATGCCGATAAATCGGTCTTATAAATCATTTGAGTCGCCACCCATTATTTCGGCAATGGGACCGTTTTCAATTTTATTTTACAAAAATGACTCCTTTTAACCCATTTTATTTAAGGCCTAATTATTTGAAAGAAAACTGGTCAGGCGTACCAAGTACGATTCTAGATAAGGGAATTAGGTACGTCGGCCCATTGGAAGCCGACGCCCGGAAAAACCGGCCTCTTTTAACCTACGATTTCTAATTGGTTTTATTTTTAGAAAAGCCAATTATGTAAACCCAACCCGAACAAATCGAATCGAGTTCGTAAATGGAAAATTAATTCACCGTCCCAAATAAATTCATTCATTGCATTCATTCATAAATTAAACATCACATTCACCATTCATCCACCATATATAGCAAAAATAATTGAAAGACCCGCTCTTGCCTTATGGTTAAAGGCGGGCCACAAACCGAGTTTAATAATATAATTAAAAGGAAATAACAAATATTAAATCTCAAAATACCATGATCACAACAGATTAATTGACTTGGTTTGACTAAAACTCAATTTGCCCATTATTGATTATTTCCCGGATTGAGCTAGGAAATCTATTTAATGAGGTGAAATTAAGACAAAATAATAAAAGTAGTCTGGGACTGGAGGACAGTTGCGTCACGCGGCTGTTCTATGGAAGAACAGTCGCGTGGCGCAGCTCTTATTTTTATTCTGGGGTTCATAATAGTTGCGTCACGCAGCTGTTCTATGAAGAACAGTCGCGTGACGGAACTCTGGTTATGGTCCTGTAGACTAGAACAGTTGCGTCACGCAGCTGTTCTATGAAGAACAGTCGCGTGACGGAACTCCTAGCTACGTGACGGAACTGTTCGTGACTTATTTAAAATATTCAGACATATTGATTATTTATTTACAGCGATACATTAAATAAAGCATAAAACAAAATAAAAACTGAGTACGCGAACAGCTGCGTCACGCAGGTGGTCCAATCCAAACTAAGGGCTCTTGGACATGAACAGTCGCGTCATGCAGGTAGTAGCTGCGTGACGCGGCTGCTCTGGTCCGCAACTACCTTTCAAACTGCTCTTTTCTATGTGTTTTTTTTATTAAAGGTGATTAAAACCAACCCAGGAATGTTCAACAATGGGCAAACTTACGTTTTATCAATAATAGGTCAACTAAACACTATGAAAATGAGATTTTTAAGAGACAGAATACTAGAAATGAAAAAGAAAAGTTAGAATCGTTACCTAGCCCTCAGATTTGAGGATTTCATGCACTGGTATAACTTTTCACGATCCCAGAAGCGTGATCACCCAATTCTTTCACAAAAATAAATCATTTTTCCTTTTTTTCTTTCTTTCCTCTCTTTTCCTCTTTTTTATCTTTTTGTATTTTTTGATTTTAAACCTACGATATCTATGACTTGATCTTCCTCAAGTTTACTCAGTTGAGTTCTTGAGGAAAAGCTCTAGTCGTTAATCAAAAACTTAATCTCAGAAGGTTATCTTTTTAGAGGAAATGAGAGCAAAAATGTCAAAAAGTCCCGTTTTTGCTGTAAAATGTTGTATTTATATGGCTAGGGCAACAGAGCATAGTCGCGTCACGCAGGTATAAGCTGCGTGACACACCCGTAACCTGCGTGACGCGACTTACTTTTCGTACAGTTGCCGCGTATCCATACAAACAGTGCAGGCCGTTGCACGGGCGCGCGCCAGAGGTGTCAGCCCTGTTAGAGCTGCGTGAAGCATCTAAAAGTGCCGTCACGCAGGTACTAGCTGCGTGACGCAACCCTAACGCGGGTCAGGCTCCTTTGGGCCGGTTTGATTCAAAATTTGGTTTAAACGCTTCTGGTTTATCGTGATTTTTCATCCCTTATCCTCATTATCATCATCGGGTCAGGTGGGGCATAAAATTACGCGTCAACACCGGCTAAGATGGTCTGCCACCAAATTTTCAGACCCCCTCTTATCTCTAATTTCTACATCAAATTCTTGCAGTAACAAGATCCATCTTATTAGCCTAGGTTTAGCTTCTTTCTTCTTCAACAAATACCGCAGAGCTGCATGATCAGAAAACACAATAACCTTAGTGCAAAGCAAATAAGAACGGAATTTTTCTAAAGCAAATATAATAGTTAACAGTTCTTTTTCCGTTGTGGAGTAGTTGCTTTGAGCACTATCAAGTGTTCTTGAGGCATAATAAATAACATGAGATTCCTTGCCAATTCTCTGCCCAAGAACAGCCCCTACAGCATAATTGCTAGCGTCACACATTATCTCGAATGGAAAATTCCAGTTTGGAGCTTGAACAATAGGGGCTGTGATCAACTTCTCTTTCAATATGTCAAATGCTTGCTTACAGGCTTCATCAAACTGAAAATCAACATCCTTTTGCAAGAGTTTACATAAAGGTTGAGCAATATTTGAGAAGTCCTTGATAAATCGCCGATAAAAGCCTGTATGTCCAAGAAAAGAGTGAACTTCTCGTACACTTACGGGGTAAGGTAAAGATTTTATAACATCGACTTTTGCCTTATCTACCTCTATACCCCTAGAAGAAACAATATGACCCAAAATAAGCCCTTGATCAACCATAAAATGACATTTTTCATAATTAAGAACAAGGTTAGATTCTAAGCATCTTCCCAAAACTTTTTCAAGATTTATTAAACATTCAACAAAAGAATTTCCATAAACAGTAAAATCGTCCATAAAAACTTCTATAATGTTCTCTACAAAATCAGAAAAGTTACTTATCATACACCGTTGAAACGTTGCTGGGGCATTACAAAGCCCAAACGGCATTCGTCGATAAGCAAAAGTTCCAAATGGACATGTGAATGTTGTCTTTTCTTGATCTTCGAGTGCAACTGGAATTTGATAAAATCCTGAATATCCATCTACACAACAATAATGAGTTCTACCCGCTAACCTTTCAAGCATCTGGTCAATAAATGGCAGCAGAAAGTGGTCTTTCCTCGTTGCTGCATTTAGTTTCCTATAATCTATACAAACACGCCATCCATTTTGAACTTGAGCAGGAACTAACTCACCATCGGGATTTTCTACCACAGTAATGCCCGTTTTCTTAGGTACTACATGAACGGGGCTTACCCACTTGCTATCCGAAATTAGATAAATCACACCAGAATCCAAAGCTTTACGATTTCTTTCTTGACAACCTCCATTATAGGTGCGTTAAGACGCCTCTGTGCTTCTCTCCTTGGCCTGCTATCTTCTTCAAGCAAAATTTTATGCATGCATATGGATGGACTTATGCCTTTGATGTCAGCAATAGTCCACCCTATAGCATTCTTATACTTCATAAGAACCTGAATTAACTTCTCCTCCTCCTCCTTCTTGAGTTTATTTGAAATAATCACTGGAAGGGTTTCTTCTTCACCCAAAAACACATACTTAAATTGTTGAGGCAGCGGCTTAAGCTCCAATTTTGGTGGCTGCAAAACAAAAGGCAAAAGAGCATGGTGACATTTAGGTAAATTAATTATAGGTCCATCACTTACCTTAGGGTCTTGTGCTTTTAGTGCAAGCACCACTTCATGTAATTCTTCTTCAATCACAAACTTTTCTTTAAGCTTTCCAAGGCTTTCTGAATTTAAGTCATTGCAAAGCACAACCTTAAGCTTATCTTCTTCATTCAAATGAAGCACTTTTTCAGTCAATGATTCAATAACATCTATGCCACAAACAGAAGAAACATCATTGGGAAATTTCATGGCATCATAAACATTAAATTTAATCACCTCACCATCAAATTCCATAGTTAATGTCCCCTCATACACATTTATCTTAGTTCTAGCGGTACTAAGAAAGGGTCTTCCAAGCAGTAAATTACAGGAATTAGAAGATTTATCATCCTCCATATCAATAACATAAAAATTTGCTGGAAATATTAAGTTATTCGCCTGAACTAACACATCTTCCAACACTCCCTTGGGGTAAACTATAGATCTATCGGCAAGAACAATAAGTATCCCAGTTTCTTTTAAAGGGCCAGCATTTAGTTGCAAATAAATAGAATAAGGCATTACATTTATTGATGCTCCTAAATCACACATAGCCCTATCAATCCTGAAATTACCAATTTGACAAGGTATGGCAAACATACCTTTGTCTTTGCATTTTTGGGGTAATTTTCTTTGAAGCACAGCAAAAACATTTTCTCCCACATCAATATACCCAGATAATTTCTTTTTATTAGTGCACAACTCTTTAAGAAACTTTGCATACCTGGGTATTTTCTTGATAGCATCGAGTAGTGGAATATTGATTTCCACTTTCCGGAATATGTCAAGAATTTCTTTCTCTTCTTCTTCCCTCTTAGACTTGGCAAATCTTTGAGGAAAAGGGGGCTGAATCTTCAGAATTTCAAATTTCTCCAACTCCGCACCATCGGTTGGCTTGACCTTCTCTACTTCTTCCTCCGGTACCAAGTCACGTACACAATTTTTTGCTGCTGGAATTTCCAGCTCCTTTCCACTCCTCAAAGTAATTGCATTTGCATTCTGTTTCGGATTCAAAATAGTTTGAGAAGGTAACTTACCTTGAGACTCTAACTTACCCAATGAAGTGGCTAATTGGCTAACTTGGTTCTCCAAATTTTGGATGCTAGTTCGTGTCTCTTGCTGAAATTGCATAGTGTTAGTAGCAAGTGATTTAACAATGTCTTCAAGAGACATACCTGAACTAGAAGATCCATGATTAGGTGCTGGCTGCCTATTCTGAAATTTTGGAAAATTTGACGGCTTTGTTCTATAGCTCAAATTTGGATGGTCTCGCCAGCCCGGATTATAGGTATTTGAATACGGATCATATTTCCGTTGAGGACCTAAAAAATTTCCCATTGCATTGGCTTGTTCTTGACTTTCATCTTGCAAAGTTGGACACATGTCTGTAGGATGTCCAGTATAGGCTCAAATTCCACAAGCTTTAACTTGCTGCCCTTTCCCTACAACTAAATTCTGAACCAAAGATGTTAAATCATTAATTTTATTTTCAAGAGAAGAAACACTTACCCCATTAATATTTCTCGAAGGTTCATGGCGAGACCCGAATTGTTGAGAATTTGCAGCCATCGTGGAAATCAATTCCCTTGCGGCTTGGGGAGTTTTATTATCGATTGCTCCACCACTTGCTGCATCTATCATTTGCCTCTCCATAGGTAATAAACCTTCATAAAAATATTGTATTAAGGCTTGATCAGAAAACCCATGTTGCGGACAGCTTGCGCATTTTTTCTTAAATCTCTCCCAATACTCATGTAGAGTTTCATTATTCTTTTGTCAACTCCCACAAATATCTCTTCTAATGCTGGCAGCCCTTAAAGCAGGAAAGAATTTATCTAAGAAAGTTCTTACCATTTCTGTCCATGACGTAATAGATCCGGATGGCAAATAAAATAACCACTCTTTGGCAGAATCGGCTAAAGAGAAACGAAAAGCTCTTAATTTTATTTGTTCCTCAGAAATTCCATGGGGTTTCATGGTAGAGCATACAACATGAAATTCGTTTAAATGTTTGTGAGGATCTTCATCCAACAAACCTCTAAAAGTGGGCAATAATTGGATCAAACCTGATTTAAGCTCAAATGCAGCCTCCAAAGCTGGGTATGTGATGCAAAGAGGAGTTTGATTAATTGGAGGTGTTGCCAACTCCCTTAATGTTCTCTGATCAGCCATCTCCTCTTCCGGTTCAAACTCACCTGAACTTTCAGAAAGTTCAAGAACAACAGTCTCTTCTGGGTGTGAAGTAGTTGTAGGAACTTTAGGATCAATTGTTTGCTCTAGAGTTACTGTAGCAGCTGTAGACAATTGTTTCTTCTGCTTTGCCTCTTTTCTCAATTGTTTAGCAATTTTCTCGATTTTCGAATCGTATTGGAGATCACCTGTACTATCTGATCTGGTCATACAAAAAAACAATATAATTAATTAACTCTAGTCCCCGGCAACGGCGCCAAAAATTTGGCCCATGTGGAATCCGCCAAAATTAATAATCTTACTACCAATCTAAAGAACTTGAAGAAAATGGTGAGTAAGGTCGAAATCCACAGAGACTAAGATTAAAAATATTATTTTTAAAACCAGAAAATAAAAATGAATTATGAATGGGAGGATTGGAAAAATTATTGAATCTAGCAAAAATAGTAATTTAAAAATGGGAAATTCAATTGGAGAAATATTTCCAGCCAAGGTCAATCTTGTACTAGTTCTTCGTGTTGATCACTGAATTCCAATTGACTTATTAACATAATCAATAAATTGGTTATGGTTACCAAAAATGCTTTAAACAACCTAGTCTTTCCGTAGTAACAGAATAAGCAAGACAACGCGCTTTGATTAATCCCTTACCAATAACTAATTTTGACACGCGCCTAAAATTAAAATATATTGGTAGCATTAAGAATAAGAAAGACCCAGTTCAATCTAATAAACAACATGTGTAGTCTATTCAAGAAGATTGTTTATCCCTTTAATATAACTTGAAAATCTGGCTCTAAACAAGCTATATTAATTGCTACAAATTGTTAACTCAATCAAACAATTACGGATTTGATTATATTAACTAGCACCTGTCACTCTAAATTAATCAAATAACTGGCCATTTACTTAATTAAATAGTACAACAATATCCATCTAAACCATTAATTGCAAGAGATAAACAAATATTTAAGAGTTAAATGAGTAAAAAGAAGAACAATTCTCACAACACTTCGGTATAATTAGCACTTGATTAAACCTTAAGCTGGAGTTGAAAGAATTCAGCCACGTATGGCCATTTCCAAGCTTACAAACTAAAGAAAAGAATTATTAACTCAAAACTCCGATATCCCAACTAATAGCCCATCTCTCCCTTTTATAGAAGAGAAGAGAAGACTATTTCAAAGGAAACTGAGAAAAATATATTTACAATCAAATCAAATCCAACAAAATAAAATCCCATGATCCTCTCTATTCTTCAAAACCTTTGAATAAATCTTCCAAAAAGAATCCAGTAGCTCCTCATCCTCTGACTTAGTGATTTTATCCCAAAAAGGCAAATAAATAGAGTCAAACTAATACCTGCATCTATTTAATCACATGGACCAACAAACCCATCAAAAATACCAAATTATATGACTAAAATAGTCACATTTTCATAGGTTATTCGGCGCAAATAATAAACCCATCAAATAATACGTTTTGATTACCATAAGGAGATCTCTTATTTTATTTCTCCATATATGGTAATTTGCACCATTTAGACTGATCATTTTGGTTGTCCATTTTGACTTGCTCAGAATATTATCACCAACAGAAACCGTATACGTGAACAGTAGTATATGTGAATAGTGACTACATGCGTGAATAGTACTATACGTGAATAGTGCTGGGCTTAAAGAGTGACGGGCAATGCCAATAGTACTGTTCAACACCAACTTTGAGTTACTATTTTACTATTCATCACTAAGTCCATTCTGCAATGTCTTTCCAAGTGGACAGCACCAATAGACTTGTCTTAATTTTCTCTTCATCGCAGTATATTTATTTTTGAAATATATCCACGGATCCGGTACCGCTATCTGACCGGCTGGATTTGTCGAAACCTTCAGCTCTTATACCACTTGTTGGGCCCTTTCAACCAATTAAGAGAAAATTAACGCAGCAGAAAAATAAAAAAGTGACACAGAGAAACTTAACATGGTTCACCCTTAACTGTTTAAGGGTACGTCCACGGGACAAACTTCGAATAATTCTTCCACTATTAAAAAATAGTAGGCTTACAAAGAGAGTAATACAAAAATAGTGGCACTCAAAGTGTTTTCCAAAAAAGCCCCAAAATATTTTTTTCACTATTTTTCTCTCCCATATTTTTAGGAAACCCTTCCTAAAACTAGATAACTCTCTCTCTCTACATTTTTTTTCTTCTTTCTGCTATGTATCTTGTGAGCTGCAATTCATTCTCTATTTATAGAGAATGAAGACGCGTACTTAACGCATCCACCGTTTTCTTTTTCAAAGAAAAAGTGTGTACACGTTTTCCTTTTTTTTTTTTTTTTTTTTTTTCCTTTCTTTTACACATGTGGGTTCCATTTAAGTGGGCATACCACAACAAACTTAGCACAGACTTTAGAACTCTTGTTGGATAGAGTAAGCAACTAAATTAAGACAGTGTTAATTATCGGAAATTACTTGCTTAGACTGGATCTATAGTCACGCTTATAGACCAAATCAATGATAGTAAGGATTCTTTAAAAAATGTTTCAATTTTATCTTTTTTTTTTTTCTAGTATATGACCAGAAATACCTTTGTTTCAATAAGAAATGTTATTCTCATTGGTTTGGTCCATGATTGGGGCCATGGACCCGATCTAGATAAAATTTTCTTTTTTAGCGAAAGTAAACTCTGTTTTTAGTTTACGAGTGTTAATCTTATTTGAAGCAAGTATTATTTCTAAATTACACTTATAAATTGTTGAATGAATAATTCTTGTAGAAAATATATCTTGTTCCGTGTCCAAGATGACTGGTTAATAATTCATGCACATGAATGATAGATTTGGACGTGAATTTGTTGTGTAGTGTAAAGAATACAACAAATCATGCAAATGGCAAAACACTTGTGTGGCTAAAAAATAAATGATAGCCTTTTTTTTTTTTCTATAGAAGATGAATTTTATCTTTTTTTTTTTCTAAATTACTAAAAAAAGCATGAAATAACAAGGAAGAAATAAACTACAACATATCTTCATTTTATGCTCATATGAGCGAGTCTAGGATAATAGGATAGAAAAGAGAGGTTGAGGATTCCCACATATTTGTGAGAGATGTACAATGTATTTTGCTCTTTTTTTATAAAAAATAAATGGCAAACATGAATCTAAAAGGATCATTTTATCCGATGATTCAAAAACTTAGCAATGATTTAACATATTATGAAAAGAGGCATTAATTAGTTAATTATTTTTTGACGGAATTAATTAGTTAATTATTACAAACTTCAGAAATTAAATAGAATTTTATCCATAATTTTTTATTATTAACCTTAATCATAATTCGACTTGGAAGTGCAATTACACTCAAGGCTGTAACTTAAAATATCCATGTCAAAAAGATCAACAAAAGATATATTGCAATAAATCATAAAAGTTGAGGATAGTTTAAATTATTATATCCAATAATAGCAATATGAGATCTTAGTCAAAACTACTAAGGCAATACACATTGTGGGTGAGTTTTTTTGGGATATTTTGCATCTGAAAGAAGGAGATGTTTTCCTGATCGGACTGTTTTTTTGCAAAAGCTTATTAACTCGAGGTAGATTCCTCAAAATGTTAAACTTTTCCTGGTATTTTAATCCTAATAAAAAAAATTTTTTGTTGGTGATAAAAAAAAATATGGATAGATGGTTAAGAACTAAATTGCATTAGCATTAGAAAATTCAGGCAATAAAATTATTAATACTCAAATACTAATAATGCCTATACCATTAAAATCTTGGAAACCGTCAAAAGTTTAGATCCAAATGATTGATTAACTCCAGCCAAAAGCAAAATCAATCGGGTGAATGAGGCCACTTGCTCAAATATCAAATATGCAATGAAAGGGACCCACTATATATATATATATATATTAGTTAATTGTTATATTTAATTAATGAATTAATTAATTTACTTTTAATAATTTTATATATACATTTTATGACTATAAATATGAGCATTGGTGCCATGGCACAACTCAGGCTACCCAACAATAACATATTCCACATTTTATATTCTGAAGCTTCCCTCACAAAAGAGATTTTAGAAAAAATGAGCGATAAAGAAGAAGCAGCAGTACAAACAGAAATTGAAATGTGGAAATATGTATTTGGGTTTAGCAATATTGCAGTGGTTAAGTGTGCTTTTGAGCTTGGAATAGCCACTGCTATTGAAAACCATCAAGGACCCATCACGCTAACTGATCTATCATCCACCGTTGGATGTAACCCATCTTCTCTCTATCGCATCATGAGGTTCTTAGTCCATCACAATATTTTCAAAGAGCAACTCACCGCCGATGGCACCAAAGGCTATATTCAGACACCTCTCTCTCGACGGTTACTTGGTCCAGGCGAGAAGAACATGGCGGCTCTGTTTTTACTGGAGAACAATCCGGTTATGCTGGCGTCATGGAATTTTCTAAGTTCTCATTTCAGACTAAATATGTCTATGCCGTTTGAGGCAGCTCATTGGAAATATACAGCAGAAAACCCAGGCCATAGCAATCTATTCAATGATGGAATGGCTTGTAATGCTAGAAATATGGTGTCTAATATGGTTGAAAAGTGTATAGAGGTATTTGATGGGGTAAAAACTTTGGTAGATGTTGGTGGAGGAAATGGGACTGCTTTAAGGACATTGGTTAAGCTTTGTCCTTGGATTCAAGGCATTAACTTTGATCTTCCTCATGTTGTGGATGTTTCAGAAGAATGTGTTGGTGTTAAGCATGTTGGTGGTGACATGTTTCAATGTATTCCAAACGCTGATGCTGCTTTTCTAATGGTCAGTTTTTGCGTACATTTTGTTCTTGTTTTTGCTCAAACAAGATCCCTTTTTCCGGGCTTCAATTTAATATACACACAACTCTTTTTTCAAGTTTACAAAAAAAAAAAAAAAAAATACAACCATTTTCCCAAAAGAAAATAAATGTTCTTTTGAATAGTAATTTAAGCAGAAAAAATAATTGCATGGTGTAGAAAAGCATTTATATGTTTTTTTTTTTTTTTTTTCCTTAGAATCTCTGAAACTGCTAGTATTTATAGTAATTAGTATAGTAACCACTTTGTCTAGTATTTAGTATTTTTAAGCCTTAGTGTAGCATTTACAGAATATAGTATTTGAGAAATTTATACTTTCGTGTATGAATTTGTGATTAGTATTTATTATAAATAGTAATTATTTTAATTTATAATTACAAACATTACTGATGAAGCACAAAATATCTTGCAATCTTCAATTAACACACTAAAATCAGAGTCCTCTACTGTCTACAGCTTTTGAGAAAATTGCCTACCAAATTTCCTAAGCATCTGGGACCACCAATATATTATCCGTTTGGTGGTTCTTTATCGAGGAAAACGCTTGTCGTAGCTACATCTTCTGCCATTCTTGGAGTGTGTATCTATAACACAAAAAACATTATCTGACAACCCATCTATAAAAGATTTCCCTGTGATCGAAAAAAATAACGATGGTTACATCAATGTTTCATTTAAGAATTAAGTGTATGCAATGCTTTTAGTTAATGATGAATTTTTACTGCCTTTGCCCAAAATAATATTTAAGTCACTAATTTGAGATGTATCAATTATTTGTCTAGTTAACTATTTAGTTAAAAATCAAAAAAATAAAAAATTATTATCACAATTTGTAATCACAAGTAAAAGTAAAAGTTTAAATGATGTATATTGAGGCATAACATAGTAGTAAGTGTATGTACTTGGTAATAGATTATGCTGAATGATATTTAACCTAATTTCACTTGTAAATTGCAGTGGGTTCTTCACGATTGGAATGATGATGAATGTATCCATATCTTGAAGAAATGCAAGGAAGCTATTCCAGAGGAAAATGGGAAGGTGATAATTGTTGAAGCTGTGATTGATGAAGCGAATGACAAGCTTGAGTTCGCGAGGTTGGCGTTGGACATGGTGATGATGGCTCATACTACAGGTAAAGAGAGGACATCTAAGGAATGGGAATATGTTCTAAAGGAGGCTGGCTTTAGCCTTCATACTATAAAATCCATAGCAACTCTTCAATCTGTTATTGAGGCCTTTCCTTGAACATGATTTATTAAAGCCAATTAGTGCTTGTGTTTTTTTTTTTTTTTTTTCTAATCTTAATTTGCTCTTGTTATGGATTTCTCAACACAGTTTGTGTTATTGTTGTAGTCAACCCATTTTCGCCTTAATAACATTGAATTAATTGTTTATGTATGAACTCATTGAGTTACTTTGCATGAGAGAATCTATTTGAAACATTACTTGTGTATATGTGAAAACTCTCATGTAAATGATCATTTGACTTCAGATAATGACAAATTCATTATTAAATATTACTCCCTCTGTTCTCTTTATTTAGAGAAAATAGAAAAACTCTTGGATTACGAAAGTTAGTTAAACGAAATTTTTTTTCTTAAAATGCCCTTTATTTCTTCATTAATTATGGGACAATAGCTAATAGAAAAGGCAATTTCAAGAGGTGCATTTATTGACTACTTACATCATTTGGGCGTCACCTGCATCATTTGGGCGTCGCTTCCAACATTCTTTATTAACTCTATCACATTTTATTACAATGTGGACGTTTTAAATAATATGTCCCAAAAATGATTAAAATTTTGGAGCCAAATTAATGGCCAAATGTTTGAACTTATACATTAAACGCCATAAATTTTCAAAATTTTCACAAAAATAAAGGAGGAAGTACCTAAATTTTGGCTATAACTTGTTTAAACTTGAATAGTTTTCCAATTCAAATTCAAAATTAAAAGCAAAATTTGGTTTCTCCAAATTTAAATGAAATTCAGAAAGTAGTGCCCAAATGCAATACATTGCAGTCAAAATGAAATAGAATTTGAAGCTAAATTTTTTGAGTTTACAATATATAAGTGAAATTACAGTGAAGTATCTAGATTCAAGGAAAATCTATTCACTTCTCCATAACTTCTAAATCACTCACACCATATCCAGAAATGACCACTACTCTGCATCCTCCAGACTTGAATCATATACATAGTGAAGCATAGATGACTATGTTGTTTATAATATGAATGACCCCCAAAATTTTGTTTAAAGCAGCGTGAGGGGAGGGAACAAAAGGGAAAATGTAGCTGATAATATCAAAATCTTTGTGAGTACCATGCTTCTGAATGAAGTTGAAGATGGTCAGTTGAACGAGCTTAGTTATGAAAAAGTTGCGATCGTTTTTGGCATATCTGTGAAGATGTTTATAAGATATGGCGAAATGCAAGGATGAATCCTAAAGGTAACTCAAATGGCTTTAAACATCATTGGAATAGGATAAATGAAATACCCTTTACAAGGCGCATGACTATTAGGGCCCTAGCTGCTGAATTGGGCGCTTCTACTTCATGTGTGCACAAATTGTCTTCTCAATTTGTAATCTTATTATCTGGTTATCTTGTCTTATTAATTTATATTCATATACTTATGCCTTCCTTAAAAATGACAATTACTGTATTTAGCCTTTTAGCAAGTTTTAATTTAGTGTGAGTTTGAAGGCACAATTTTTTAAACAAGTGCACAATCTAGCAAAATGTATGACAACTTCACATTTGACAACTTCACATTTTGAAAAATGCACAACTAATAATAATAATGCCACAAAATGGGTCACAAAAAAGTACAACCATTATAAGGATTTGAAAAAGAAAATGAAAAAGGAGAAGTTCCAGAGTTCTGCTACAAGAACTCGAAAGTGCCAAATTTATGGCAAATTATAGAAAACTCCTGGAAGTTTTAGACTTTTAAACCAGTTCCATAAAGTCTTTGTAACTTTTTCAAATTGTCATTCTTTTATTAAAATATCACCTAAAAGGTTTTTTCTAAACTTTTCAGTTGAAGTTTTGGAGAATTGGTAATAAAAACAAATACAAAGTCATCATAGAATTCAAGCCTGCGATTTTATAAAATCCTATTTTTTTAGTTTTATATGGCAACATATATTGATAATTTAAAATTATCAATTTAGTTGTTGATTCAAATAAACAAGTGTTGAATTCTCTTAAATACAATTTAATTAAACTTTTATATTTTGAGATTTTCATGCATAATTTTGTGTATCTTTTGATTCTTGAAGTTCACATTGAATTTGTTCAACTTGTGATACCTAAGCATAGAAAATAATTCAAGTAACCCTTTAAGGTATATAGTACAAAAATATTTAGTTATCAAGTTATTTTACTTTGAATTTATTTGAAGGATATGTTTGCTATTTATGCACAAGCTAAATAATTTGTGCATCATTGCTTAAAAAAATTAATATTTCATATATTTATTTGTGCATTTAATTGAGTTAATGGTGATGAGTATTTTGTGAATATATTGACATGCATTGCTTGTGAATCAATATGATTTAAAATAAGTTATATGTATCTAATATGGCGTCTAATATATATTATAATGCTCTTTAAGGGCATGAGAAATATATGCATTATACAAAAATAATAAAAAGTTTAGGCTTGATTTTCTAATTGAACCAAACCCTTATAGATTTTGCTCATGTTATATATTTGATTTTGTTTGTTGATATTTGACGTGGTTTTGAATTGTGTTCTTATGATGAGATAAGAATTTGCGAACTAAAAAAATATAATTTGGAAAATCATGTTTTCCTTGTATGAAGTAAATTACTTGTGTTTGTGGTGTAATAATTGCAAACTTTAATTTGTGAAATGTTATTTAATTATCATATATGCAAACATATATGTTAATTGAATCTACAGAAACCTTCTAATCATAAGCCATTACTGATAAAGATGTAGATCGAACTTGCAGTAGCTTGAACAGTCAAACTTGGACCAGCGGCGGCGACACCAGGTGATCGGACCTCCGCGCGCCACCCCACCACCGCTCGTCGTCGCAGCAGCTTCTTCTCATCGTCGGCCAGCTGCGCCATCGCTACACAGCTCCCCAGTCTTCGATAGACAAAAAAAAAAAAAAAAAAATTGGGTTGAACTGAAATTGTGTTGATTTTGAAGGAAAAGAGCTTGAAGCTTCTGGGTTGTTTGGAAATATTCGGCCACCGGGCAAGGCAGCGCCGGCGATAATCCGGCAATCGGCCGATGAGTCTCCAGCGAGACTGTCGGGAGGCAAAAACACCGGCTTCAATCACGGCTCTGCCTTCAAGCTCACCGGCGGCGGCCCCTCAGGGGGTGGCTGGTCGGACTTTTGCATCTGTCCTCTCTAGCCAATGACCGAAAGCTGTTGAGGACCTCAAATCTTTCGCTTCCGGTGACACAAATAAGAGGTTATCATCTAAAACTCCTAGCAAATTTAAGGCTTTTCCTGCTGTTAATTTCACTGAGGATGATATTCAGAAACTATCTCTCCCATACCAATATGCTTTGATTGGAGCTTTTCTGTTTGGAAGACCTTCTATGCAGGCTTTGAAGAAGGCTTTTGATCTTATTGGTTTAAAGGAGATTTTACATTGGGTTTAATTGATTCGAATCATATTCTGATTAACTTTTTTCTTGAGGAGGATTTTCTCCGTTGTTGGCTTCGTCAGACTTGGTTTTTTAATGGATTCTCTATGCATGTCTCCAAATGTTCTGCCTCTTTTCGACTAGATGTCGATAGTTCTATTGCTCCTATCTGGGTTTCTCTTCCAGGGCTCCCCATTCATTTTTTTGACAAAGAGGCTTTATATTCTATTGTTGAATTAATTGGCAAGCCTTTGAAGGTAGATGCCTCTACTGCTTCGCTAGTTCAGCCTTCGGTTGCAAGGGTGTGTGTTGAATTAGATATCTCTGCTGATTTACCTCAACGTCTTTGGATTGGGAATGGAAATTTTGGTTTTTTCCAAGCTATTGAATATGAGAATCTTCCTAAGTTCTGTTTATCATGTATGAAATTGGGTCATGATAGTTCCACCTGTAGGATGGCTTCTAACAGTAATGTGCAAGATCAATTTATTGAGCCTATTAAGAATGCTATTGAACCAGCTCAAGTTTGGGTCCCCAAGAAACAGCCTCCTTCAATAGAATTTAAAAATCAGAATTCTATTCCTAAAATTAATGCAATAGTTGTGTCTACAGTAGGCCCTCCTCCTCCTCAAATTATTCTAATGATCAGAAGGTGTCCACTACGTCTGCTCCCTCTTCGTCGAAGATCAATTCTGATGCTCAAATTTTGCCAACAAAAAATTTCTTGCTGGAAGTGCTCCTTTAGTTTCGGCTCATGGTGCTAAAAAGGTCTCTTGTCCATCTGATGTGGACTTTTGTGATGTTAATAATAAATTTTCTTCTTTGGGATATTTGTTAGAGGGGGATCGAACTGATTCAGATTTTATTGCTAACGTTGATGATCTCAAAAAGGCAGGTTCAATGATTGCTGAAAAACTTTCCGCTGGTAATGTAGATGATAATCTTGAGTTATCTTCTGGTTTAGGATTTCTTAAAGTGATGAAGAAACAACGTAACCGTAAAGTTAAAATAGCTATTGAGCTTCTCAAGCGTACATGGCGTCAAAAGAAAACTCAAGCTTCCATTGACTGCATTCGGCCCAATGAATATAATGAGCTGGAATCTTAGAGGTCTTCCCTCTTCTTCTAATCGCTTGATTCGGCTTTGCCGCACTCATCATATTTTTCTGCTTTTTGTGATTGAACCCATGGTTGATGCTGGTAATAATCTTTCTTATGCTTCTAAGCTTGGATTTGATAATGTTTATTCGAGTGGCAATAACAAGATATGGATACTATGGAAAGATAGTTTTCTACAGCTTTCTAATTTTGTGGATGATATTCAAGTCTTGAGTTGTTCTGCTTTTATTCGTTCTCTTTCGATTACCATTACTCTGTCTGTTGTGTATGGGTATCACTCACGTGCTCAAAGGAGTACTCTTTGGTCTCGACTTCTCAAATTAAGTCATGATACCGTTGGTCCTTGGGTGGTTGGGGGTGACTTCAATGCAATTAAATCTTTGGCCAATCATAAAGGTAACTCGACTCCTAATTTGCTTAGCATGCAAGACTTTGTTGATACTTCTAATGATTGTGGCCTTATTGATGTTCCATTTCATGGTTCCAAATTTACCTGGAATGGTGTTCGTAGTAATGGTAGAGTGTGGCAGAGGTTAGATCGGTTTTTGGTGAATAATGCTTTTTTAGACTGTTTTGATGATCTGAGTGTCAGACATTTGAGTAGAGCTACTTCGGATCATTCTCCTCTTCTGCTTATATGTAATAAGGCTGATTTCAAATTTCCTAAGGCTTTTAAATTCCAACATATGTGGCTCTCTCATCCTACTTTCCTTCCTATGGTTCGTGCTACCTAGAATTTGAATTTCCATGGGGGGGGTATGCGTGGACTTTATCTTAAGTTATTTGCTTTGAAAAAGGCAGTGCGGGAATGGAACAAAAATACTTTTGGCAATATTTTTGATGCAATTTAGGAAGCTGAAAAGGAAGTGGAATTAGCCGAATCTACTTTTAATTTAGCTCCTTCATCGAACCGCAGGAAAGTCTGGCAGGATAAACAGTGTGACTTGATTAGAAAGCTTAAACTTGAGGAGACCTTCTGCAAGCAAAAAGCTCATATTAAATGGTTTGCTGATGGTGATTCAAATACAAAATTTTTCTATAATTATGTGAAGATGGCCACGAGGATTCATCGTATTTCTACTATCAAGACTGAAGACGGGACATGGATTTCTAATCAAGTTGATTTGGGTGCGGAACCTGCCACTTTTTTTTCTTCTCTCTTTAAGCGCAGTGATACTCAACAGAATTATCGACCACTTCTGGATTACTTACCATCCTTGGTTACAGAGGAGAATAATAAAAACCTTGAAAGAACTCCAGCTGATGACGAGACTAAACAGGCTATTTGACAGCTTGATCCTAATGGTGCTCCTGGTCCTAATGGTTTTGATGGCAGATGCTACAGAGAGTGTTGGGAGATAATAAAGTGGGATGTGTGTAGTGCAGTGAAGGAGTTTTTCTTAGGTTTGCCCATTCCAAAAGCCTTTGGAAGTGCTCAGATTATTCTTATTCCAGAAGTGGAAAATCCTTCTTCCTTTAATCAGTATAGACCTATGTGCCTTACAAATTTTATTAGCAAAGTATATACTCGCATCTTGGCAAATCGGGTCTCTCCTTTGCTGGACTCTTTGATTTCTAGTGAGCAAGTAGGTTTCATGAAGGGTCGCTCAATTCATTCTTAGATAATGCTTGCAAATGAGATGATTCATGAGATTGACAAAGCATCAGGGGTCACAATCTAGCCATCAAGTTGGATATGGCCAAAGCTTTTGACAGGGTAGATTGGAAGTTTTTAGAAGCAGTTCTGGTAAGATTCGGTTTCTCCGCTCATGTGATTAATATTATTATGAGCAATCTTGCTTCTACCCAACTTTTTGTGCTTGTTAATGGGGTTACTTACGGTTTCTTTCAATCGACTAGAGGAGTTAAACAGGAAGATCCGTTGTCACCGTATCTGTTCATTTTAGCTTCTGAAAGCTTTGCACGGGGCCTCAATCATTTAATGGCTGCGGGTACAATTTCACCTTATAAACTGGTGAGACATTGCTTTATAATTTCTCATCTTTCTTTTGCAGATGATTTGTTGATTTTTCTTAAAGGGGATGTCAGAAGCATTTCGAATCTTAAGAAATTTTTGCTTTCTTATCAGGAAGCTTCTGGGCAATTGATCAATTTCGACAAAAGCTCTTTTTATTGTTCTAAGAATGTCTCTCAGGACAAGGTTTCTCGTCTTCAGGATGCTTTGGGCATTAAAAGGAGGCCTTTTCCTTTAACATATCTTGGTGCGCCAATCTATCAAGGTATTAATAGAGCTCATTATTGCAGTGGCATTTTGCAGAAATTCGAGTCAAAGCTCACAGGTTGGATAAAAAAGATCCTTTCTCCAGGTAGCCGTTTATTATTGATCAAGCATGTTCTAAATTCCATTCCTCTGCACATAATGGCAGCCATGGTGTTGCCCAAAAAAAATATTGAGATTATTGGAGCATCAAATGACTACTTTTTTCTGGGGTAGCGAAGTGGATCGTTCGAAATATCACTGGGTCAGTTATCATGATATGTGTTTTTCGACTAAGGAAGGAGGGCTGGGGTTAAGATCTCTTCACTCTTTACAGAAAGCCTATTCGCTCAAAATCTGGTGGACTTATATGCAGAGAAATTCTTTGTGGGCTAACTATATGCTCCAAAAATATCATCGACAGGGAGAAATGAGCTATCAACTTATCGATTCTTGCACTTGGAAATGGATTTTGTCAAGTTCTCTCTCTTATTTTCCCACTTGTTGATTTTGCAGATAATAATGTGGTGTGGCGAGGAGAAAGGAATGGCAAATTTACTCTTGCTTCAGCCTACGATTGTGTTAGAGAGAGCAAAGCTTCTTGCCTTTCAAGCAACGCTATTTGGGATTCATCTTTTCCGCTTAAGCTTTCTATTTTTACATGGAAACTCCTCAGGGGAGCTTTACCTTTGTCGAGACGTCTTCAAATATTCGGGATTTATGGTCCATCCCGTTGCCCATTTTGCTTTAAGTCGGAGATAACTGCTGACCACCTTTTCTATTTCTACCCCATTATTGCTAAGCTTTGGACTTATTTCGGCTCTTTTTTCCTAGATACTCTTGAGTCACAAAATTCTCTGCGGCAAGAGTTGATTTTTTGGTGGCTTTGTGACAGGCTAGATTCGGCTATGAGTAAGCTTAGGCGCTTGGTACCACAGGTAATTGTATGGTCTATGTGGAAAATGTATTGTAAGTGTAATTGGGATAATGAAGCTTGCTTTCCAGACCTCCTTTTACAAGATATCAGTAGGTTGTTATTAAACTGGAGCATTGCCAATTCTGGTAAGAGATTTGCAACAACTTGGTCAGCAAAAGCTGATTGCCACATCATTTCGGCTTCTTTTGGCAAACAAAAATTAAAGCCAATGACTATTACTTGGATTCGGCCTAGGCAAGATTGCTATAAACTGAATATTGATGCGTCTTTCAACAAATTTTCAGCAGCGGGGGGTGCTATCCTTCGAAACAGCCATGGTAATTTTGTTGTTGCCGCTTGTTTTCCGATTGTTGCCGGGACAGCTTATGAAGCAGAGCTTGAGGCTTTGATTTGGGGGCTCTCCTGGAGTATTGATAAAGGTTTTTATCCCATCTAGGTGGAAATGGATTGTCTGGATCTAGTTGCTCACGTTAATCGGGCACAATGGATTAGAGCAGGTCCCTCGGTTTTGCTGCGTGTTGCTGACTTGTTGCATCTTCACTCTTCCTCCATTCATCACATATATCGTGAAAGAAATCAAGCCGCACATCTTTTGGCCACTCATCAAAGGCTCCACCATACTTCTCTTTCTTTTACCTCTTTTAATTCTTTGCCTCATTTGATTAAAGGTATTGTATTATTGGAGGCTATGGGGACTACGTATTTGAGATATAAATAAAAGGATCATTTTCTTAAAAAAAAAACTTGCATTTAAAAAAATATATATGTTAATTGACTCTAACTAAATTATTGAACTTATTCATATTGGGTAACAAATTTAATATAACATTAAATTTGTAAAGTATGATTAAGACCAATATATGCTAGTATGTAATGAAAATAAGGAGTACATTGTTGAGTAGTATCTCATATATGTTTACATGCATGCATTTGAGTATAATATGCATTTTTGTAGTATCATGTAATAATTAATAAAGAAAAGGGACATTGAATTTAGTACCTCAAATATATTTATATGTATATATTTGAGTATAGTTTACATTCTAATTGTGATCAATTGCAAAGTCTCTAATTGAGAAATTTTATAAGTCAGTTTAAGTGTTACCACCAAAGTGGAACATTTATTGAGATTTATAACAGTATTTTCAATTATTTGTGATGAGATGGTAATTTTAGTTTATTATATATAATGGTCTGCCCAAAGGGAGTCATTCTATTTATTAATTTGGAATCCTGTATGGGATGGATCATTTGTGTTTGGAGATACACTAGCTTAGAAGTTTATTCATCCAAAGGGGATTGACCGTCGAAAGTTGGTGCATTCTTAATTGTGAGCTCTATAATTTGGAAAATTCTACTACATGTGTATATTCTTCCCAAACGGAAATGTGTAGTGATGCCAGAATTTTTCGTGTGATTGAGTTATAAAGTTTTGATGATTCACTTATTAATATATGTTTTAGTGATATCATGAATAATCTCCATTGAATAGAATAATAATAATGTATTAGACGAATACCCGCGCTTTGCGCAGTTGTACTAAAAATATTTTTTATTTAAATTATTAGATATATGTTTTGAGTTAAATTTTAAGAAATCAAAATATGGAAAATGATATTGCACCTTTTAAGAAAGGTGCGAGTTTTAAAAAAGAATAGTTTAGAAGGTAATTGTAACATTAGTTTATTGTATAGTTCACAACACATATTCGGTATTTTTTTTAGCTGAGATTTACATATGAAAAATTTTGTAGCTTATTGTAATATTAGTTTATTTTGTAGCTTAGGTTTCCTTAAATAGAAGAAAGTATATAACTTTGTACATATATGTATGTCCTGTCATATTTCAAAGTCATGGCTCTCAAAGCATAAACATGTACTTATTAAATTGCCAGAATTTCTTTGCTTGATTTGATAGTGAATTCACAGTCATATCTGAAATGAATTGAGTTTAATTTTTCTATTAAAAGCAGCTTCTAAAATCATATTTTTTGACAATATTGATTGTAATTCTTACTTAAAACACACAAAATAATATAAAAATAAAAATATAATATATCCATAAATGGAAAAGAAGCCAAATACAGAGCTTACTATGAAATTTGAACTTCATGAAGTTGTAATTGGTTTTTTTGATCTAAAAAGAAAAAATCAAAATTGGCGGCTATAGTTGATGGGTGGCTTTTGGCAAAGTTGCAACATTTTCCATTTCCAAATTCACATAAACTTTCGTTACACTGGTGGAAGCAAACAAAACTTCATCTGCATCCATAACAAAAAAAAAAAAAAAAAAAATGCATTGGATATATTTTTTTTCATCATGTGCTATGTTTGAGTGGAAAGGTTATTTTTACACCACAAAAATTATAACCTCTAAATTTCTTCACCATTGTAGATGTGACAATGACTACAAAAGGGCCAAAATTCTTTGAATAAAAACTCGCATCAAAAGATTCTGCTAATTTTTCCCACAAAGTGATTTTTACAGCCACAGGACTGTTCATCAAAAAAACATTCAATGTCAAAACAGATATAAACTCAAATGTAATAAAGATCTTAAATGAACAACATGAATCTACTAATCGGTAATTATTTCTATGTCCCTTTTCTTTCTTCCATTGCCTACGGCCTCAATATTACCTATACCTGATAGACACCCAATCACATCTACATAAAAATAAAGATTAAGTTAACAATTAACTGACAATCAGAAAAGGAATACTTGAAATTTTAAGATTGTGAATAGAAGGGAAAGAATTTTAATACACACGTGATAAAATCCTGTTATCATTTATTTTATCTTCAACTAAATCAGAACTGATAAATTGAAAGCCATGCCTTGCAAATCTTTTTATTAATTTTTTTGACAGAAGTGTTGAGCAGAAACAAAATTTTATAATAGCTTTTTATTGATTGATACTGATTATTACTTGTAACTACTTTGAAATTCGTAATCTTGAAAATGCATGCTTCTATCAATAATTGCTTATACGTACTAACCTAATTTTTCCTAATTGATGCATGTATCAAATTATCCTGTAATAATATGAAAGACGTTAGGATGATATGAAAACGTATATACAAAGATGTTTTCAAATAACATTCAAATCCAAAAATATATGATTTGCAGTTACCTTTTCATCTATAAGCACCATATCTAAACTTATCAGTTCAGATTCAATTTTGAGATTTACAGACTCCCACATCCTACATATTCTAACCATTATCAACCAATCACTCTTGTTCTATTTATTTCATGAAGAAAAGAGTATTCCATAGTCATACTGATAATATTTGAAAGGTAAATGAAATTGAATGTTGCTTTATCATTCAACATGAACACTATATATATATATATATATATATATAAAATGATATTGTCAAGGGAAGCAAACATACACTTCTAATTCTAAACTTTTCAACTTCACAATTGTAATTTTATTGTTCACATAAATACATAAACGTTAAACATGTCTTTGTAATAAATTAAACAAATTTCATACATTAAGACAATTGGAAACAATTCAAAGGTTCTTCTTCTTCTTCTCCTTGTTCTTCTTCGAGTATAAGAAATGTTTCTTTGATTACTGAATAATCCAGGTAATAATGATTAAACAAATAGGATACTGAAAGGCTGTTGGGAAAGAAAACAAACACTTTGACTTTTTCAAAACCTCTTCTTCTTTTTATTGCAAATTTTGAAAAGCTTTAAAAACTAATATTATTTATATTATTGATATTAGAAAAGGCAATAAAAGGCTAATATTTATAATGTTTGTAATAAAAGGAAGAATATCAAAATCTAATATTGATATTATTAAGGCAGAATTATAAAAGGCAATTAACATTTATTAGAAAAGCATTTAATTTCGTTTTGAAGGTAACATTCAAATTTGGAACATTTATTTTCCTTATAAATCATTAACATTTGTTGACTCAGCTTTAATTCCTATTTAAGCTCAATCATATAAGGCAACTAATCTAGCATTATGAACATTATTAAGGCAGAATTAGAAAAGGCAATTAATATGTAATAGAGTATTTATAAATTATATTTTTAATTTTATAGTCAATGATTATGCATATTGTAATAATCACTAAGAAAAATTGACTCTAATTACTTTTTTTTTTTTTTGAAAGGCAAAAGCCAACTTCATTAAGCAACATATAGAGAGGAAATAACATCCGGAATTGTTTCCCAAATTGTGAAACGGGGGAAACGAATCGAAGCATGAGCTAAAACATGTGCAGCTCTATTTAAATGTCTACCAATCCATCTAACTCTAGTGTTAGACCTAGCAACAAGTAAGGACCTGCAATCTTGAATAATAGACCCAAAAGAGGAGTTATCCAAAGCTGGAGAATGCAAAGCCAAAGCAAGCTGTTGACTATCCGTGTAAATAACACCACCATCACTCAAGTAATGAGAAGAATAAATAATAGCCGAACGGCAAGCCAAAGCTTCAGCCACTGCTAGATTGTGGACTCCATCCAAGAACCCCGAAACTGCCCCAAACCAACTACCTTCAGCAGTTTCCACAACGCCACCAAAACCAGTGAACCCTTCTTGCCGAAACAAAGCAGCATCTATAAATAAACTCCAACCGCCATTGGACAGGAAGGTTTGCAAATTGTCAATAGTGTTAACTTCATCAGCAACATATCTACCTGTTTGAGTGTGCAAATTCCTAAGATTATCCATTGATCTCCATTCCACTAAATACGACACAGCATTGTAAACCAGCTGATTAGGGGAGATACCCTTAGAAGACCAAAAGAAATTATTTCTAGAATTCCAAATGTTCCATGCAATAAAAGAGAATAATTCTGCCACCTCTCTTCCCTTATGACTCCAAATATTCATGAAAACATTGGAAAAGGAATCTCCAGGGACTAAAGAGAAAACACCTACTACACTCCAACAACGAGAGGCCAAAGCACAATGAAGCAAAGCATGATCCACAGATTCTATAGAAAAACATAAGGGACAAATGCTATCAATATCAACTCCTCTATGTTGAAGACATTGTTTAGTTGGCAAGAAATTACGCATAGCACGCCACATGAAATCACGAATTTTTGGAGGAATTTTCAGGCTTTAGATACGCTTCCATAACTCACTTTGAGTCACAGCAAGATCATAGGAGGCATGGCTAATATGGTAGCCGGATTTAACAGTATACATGCCTTTCTTATCAAAGTGCCATATCAGAGAATCTTTAGCATTAAACATACTAAGAGGAATAGAGAGAATAGCATTTACGTCGCAGGCAGAGAAATATTCCATGAGCCCTTTAATATTCCACCTTCTACCATCATCCAAAATCAAATCTGAGACTCTCAAGGCACCATCAACAAAAACAGCCCCATCATCAGCAATAAAAGATCCTTCTTTCGGGATCCAAGGATCACTACCAGCAAGAATACTCCTACCATCTCCCACCTTCCATCGAACACTCTTTTTCAACAAGTCAATAGTAGCAAAGATACTAGTCCAAACAAAGCTCGGGTTAGTACCCCTTGAAGCTTTCAAAAAATCCCCCAACGGAAAATATTTAGCTTTAAAAATACTATAGAACAAAGTATCAGTTTGCGTAAGCAAACGCCACCCCTGGTTGCCAAGCATAGCAATGTTAAACTGATAAAGGTCCCGAAAACCCATACCTCCCTTCATCTTCGATGCAGATTGACTCTAATTACTTTAATATATTTTGTTTCACTTTTAAAATAAAATGACAATATGTCTGTCCATACACTTTAATTAAATCGTACAAAAAATTAAATTGGATTAATATTTTTAGATTTGCAAGTATTATTATTATTATTATTTATTATTATTATTCAACTCTACATTTGAAGAAGGTATCATTACAATTTTGAATATTGATTTTATTTCCTTAAAAATTATCAGTATTTGTTGACTGAGTTTTTATTCCTATTAAAGCTCAATCATATAAGGCAACTAATTTAGCATTATGAATATTATTGAAGAGTTACAAAAGGCAATTAATATTTCATAGAAGACTAATAAATTTTTTTTTTTTTTTGAAAAGAAATAATGCTCATATTATTATCTCAAGGAAAAATAATCCAACAAAAAATCAGGAACAATATTCCATTTCTGGACTCTAACATATCGATAGGATGCTCTAGCTAACAAATAAGCACATATATTCACTTTACGACGAACCCATTTAATGTTTATATCAGGCCTAGAAGATAACAGGAACTTACAATCACTAATCAATAACCTAACTTCAGAAAAATCAGTATAAGAATTAACTAAAGCCAAATAGACCTGCTGGGAATCAGTGTATAAAGTTCCACTGCCCTGCATATGAGAACAAACAAAAATAATAGCAAAACGGAAAGCTAATGGGTCCACTAATGCTAGACCAGGATTGCTATCATAACAATGCTCTAATAAAACGCCCTTCTTCATCCTCGAAACAAACACCATAACCAGCCATATGAGAAGTTTGAAAAATAGACCCATCAACGTGACCATGCCAAGCGCGTTCCCGGTTGATCCCAGACAGTTTTTAATTTATAGTTAATTGATGATTATGCATACTGTAATCGTCACTACCAAAAAATTAACCTTAATTAATTTAATTGATTTTGTTTCACTTTTAAAATAAAATGATAATATGTACGTCCATAAACTTTAATTAAAACGTATAAACAAATCAAAATTTGATTAATTTTTTTATATTTTTGAGTATCATCATCATCATCATTATTAATGTTTTTTCACTGGGTTTTAATTCCTATCAAGCCTAATTATGTAAAGCAACTACATTGGCTTCTGTTTAAAGAAGGTAATTTGATTTTTTGTATGCATGATTTTCAGTTTCATTTCAAATGATATTCAATTTAACTAATTAACATTTCAATTTGAGAACACCGAGTGCCACAAGAGTCATATTGGAAGTTGCATTCACCTACCATTTTAAATCAAATAATGTAAACTCAAAATTGGAGGTATCGATAAAGTGACAGAATTTCTTGTTACAATAATAATAAAAAAAAAAGAAAATCTTTAAATTAGAATGTGAATTCTTAATATTTAAATTATATAAGTCATATAGTTCCTAAGGAGGCCTGAGAGCGAGTCTCCGAACTGCTATTGGCATGGAGCCTACTATCTCCAACCAGAGGGTCAAGTGTGAGAGTATATATCCTCATTATCAGGAGATGCCCCAAAAGCAGGTTTGTGATATCCCGACCAGGCAAAACAATCCTAAGAGGACGGGTAGAGCGAAGTTCCTGGCTAGCTTCTAGGATGGCAGGCTAGCTAGGGTAGTGGAATGCGGGACAGAGGAATGAATCGAATCATATATCGAAAAGGGAAAACTAATCATTAGAGACGCCTTTTGGTGTAATGGCTAGAGAGTTGGAAGAACTCCAGGGTTAAGCGTGCTTGCTTAATAGAAATCTCAGGATGGGTGACCTCCTGGGAAGTTTCCCATTTCACCTGCGGGACAAAACCGTGCGGGTAGGGCGTGCGGGGACTACACTGAGGTGTAGAGCGTCCGTGGATTACACTAAAGCGGACAATTCCTCTAGTGATTAGAGTCAAGGCGTGACAGGGTGGCCAAGATGGACAAGGATGTGGCGGCTCGAGCCTATATATTCTATCTGCTATGGACTACTTTATTCACTAACCATGGTAACGACGCGGACTTGATGCCACTAGGCAGTTCAACTAGGGAGCTGTCGCCCTGTCTTATCTGTATTATGGTATGGACTTGTGCATCCGATGAGCATATTTAAAAGTCAGCTACAAGCAGGCCATCGGGGTATAAAATTTCATCTTCCGGTTATTATTTGTTTTCTGCTTTTATTCTTGCTCTTCTTCTTATTCACTATTTTCTGGATTATTTATGATGCAGATTTGGGCTTGCGAGCATAAGGTCCTCCCCTCATTACTATGCCAAATTATAGCCCTTTTATATTACGGAAAAAATTATATGTCATGAATTATTCATGTGCTATCAATTTTGAGAATCAATTGATTTATTTTTAAATATAATTAATATATTGTCATTATTATGTTTGGAATGATATTAATCATTGATCTAGAATTATCAATGATATTTATACCTCGGATATGCTCCTGAAGTAGCATATTGAGAGAAAAAATTTTAAGAGAAACTTTGGATTTATTTCATGTCCTTTTATCATTGAGCAAAATAAAAAGCTCCTTATAAATATCATGAAGCTTGCCCAGCTATATTTTCTCTATTCCCTGAAGTGAATGCAATGACACATAATACTAGACACGAGAATATTGAAATCCACCCAACTAGATTTGATGCATTCCCTGAAGTAAATGCAATGACACATAATACTAGACACGAGAGTATTGAAATCCACCCAACTAGATTTGATGCATTCCCTGAAGTGAAAGCAATAATATATGATTTTGGGTGTGGACATGAACAATAAAAAAGATATACTTATTGCTAAAAATATTAGTAAGATCACAGTTGAAGTAATGATCTTAGCAATTATGATGGCCACATAATTAAGAATAAATTTTACCATCAGAAGTGGTACAAATAATGTGGCATATATGGATATTGCTTATATACTTATTGTACACCAAAATATTGAAAGGCAAATTTGACTTTAGTAGTAAAAGAATTTTTAAATGCTCTAGAAGAACAAGTGTTACTATTTAGAGGAATGGATCTTACGCATAATGCATTATTTCAAAGAATATTCATTAAATGTATATAATATAGAGATATTAATTGAAATAAATATGATTGTAAACCAGAAATTTACAAATCCAAGTACTTTTATTATTTGACATGATTAGTTTGGACCATATCGGTCAATAATGATGCAAAAAAGAAAAAAATTTAAATCTGTATATGGATGTTTCTTGAAGAACCAGAAATTTCTTCAAATCTAATGAATTTTGCATGCTTAGTTTATTCTCAAATCAAATTAATTATTGAGCAACCATCAAAAGTTTAAATTGAACTGCGTGCATTTTCTGAAATATATAAAGTAAAATTATTGATCAATCATCCATTATGTGGATTATTTGGATATTGTATGGATGCATTCAAAAAGATAGTTTTATGATTATTATTAACTTGCAACTTGAAGTTTGCAAAGATTATTATCAACATGCAACTAAAAGTTTGCATGATTATTTGCGCAAATAATTTGATGAAGAATATAATTTCCAGATTATGCTATTAAGACAATTTCTCTTGAGAATGATGGTGAATTTACTTGTCAACCTTTAATGATTATGGTATGTAATAATTGAAATAATTATAGGACAACCCGTTGTTGCTTTTAGTTTATACTCAAAATGATTTAGTATAATTAATTGTTAAATAATTGCAATTATATATTACAAGGATTATTATGAGAATGAAGCTCTCTATTTTTATAGGGACATGCTATTAAATTTAATAACACTTACTCGTATCAAGCTAATAAGTTATATAAGTTCTCCCCTTTATAATTGATTTTTGAATCAGAAATCAAACATTACCTATTAAGGAGTTTTCAAAATGTGCAGTATAAGAAATTGGGTTTATTAAAACAAATTAATTTGTCATAATAATTACTCATTTTGTCATAATATAATACTTGTGACCAACTTAGTTTGTCATCAAGTTTGTTACAATAAGCTTGTCTTAATAATTCTGTTATGACAAAATCATATTTCGTTACAATATGAATAAATTATCGTGACAAGTGAATTTGTCATCTGGACTAACCTATTATGACCAAATGTTTGTTATAATAAAATATTATTTTGTCACAACTAGTGATGCTTAGCACTAGAAAATAAATTTTTTTGTGACTAAACTTTATTTGGTGTCAAATAAAAATTTATCAAAATAATAAATTGTGATAAAATTCTTTTGTCTTAATATGAATAGTGATAAATTATTTTGTTGATATAATATATTGTGAAAATATTTATTACTTGTTATGATACACTTTAAATGAATTAATTGTCACTATAAATTTATATTATTTTCTGGACTCATTTATTTTAGGAAATTTTATCATTAAGTTTAAAAAAGAAAATATCATTACAATATTAAAAGGGATAATTCACGGAGACTCAAATAAATAGAAATAAAATAAAAAATTAAATTGCATTCATATACTAAAAACAATTTATTTACATTGAAATGAGTGATCAAGAAATTATGTACAAATTCTATAATTTAAGTCTACAACTAACAAAAATATAATAAAAGATAAAAAGTTACAATTAATTAAAAAAATATAATCCTACTTATAATGAGGCCACGATGGTAGATTTGTTGGAACCACCTTCTCCATCTTCTCTAAAATTCCATTGGCGAATCAGTTTACTTTTTGTTTTCTATTTTTTTTCTTGATCATGTTCCTGCAATAGAAAAAAGAAAACAATGAGAAACTCATTTAGCCAAAAAAAGAAAAACAAAAAATAAAGAACAATAAAACTTGTACCTGCTCCCAATCTGTGATGATACTAGAAACAATAAAGAAGTAGTGAATTAATGCGGTGGAGGTAGACATCAAGGAATTGAACAGGGGCAAGTAGTGAAGGATGGTGAAGGCAAATGCTGTGAAAGGTAGATACGATGGCGAAACAAGTCACGGAGATAAAAGAGAGTGAAGGAGGCGACGGTTAGTTGTACAGAAATAAAAAAATTGGTGAGGGTTTTTAAGTTAATATTTGGCTATAAAACATCACATTATTTGACTATTTTATTTTATTTTTTTCACTAGAGACTTAATTTTATATTTAATATCACATTATTTTTGTTTTAATAATTAAATTATAATTTGTGTGTATTATTTTACTATTCCTTATGTTACTTCAATCTAATGCTACATTTCCAACTGTCTTATTAATATAGAAATATTACCAATTATTACTACCTATTTAAAAGGTAAAAAAAAAAAAAAAAACTAATAACATACTATTTTGAAATTTTGAATTATTAAGTTGTAATCATTTTTGTAACTAAAATAAATTTTAACTATATAATAGTTTCACGCTTGAAGCAATTATTTGAAAAATTATTCAATATAAAAATTTTTTATATTATTTATATGATATCTTCTTGAAGTAACAAAATTTTCGTCATAATATATAAAAATTTATTGTGATAAACTTATTTGTGACAATTGCTTTTAATTTTGATAATAATGATAAAAAATTTATTTCGTCATGATAACAAAAATATTTATTGTGACAAAAAATACTAATGACTATTTTTTTGGTCATAACAAATGACTAAGAATGATGCTAAAAATATAGTGACAAAAATATTTTTTGTCATTATCCGCTTTGTGCCACCCTCTTTTGTGGCAAAATGATCTGACAAAAATTTAATTGTTCACTACTTAACACTCTTTTCATGCCTAAAATGACTAGATTTATTTTTATCACAATATGAGCATCTTGTGTGACATAATTAATTTTGTCACAACGAATTTGGTTATAATATCTCATATTTCTTGTAGTATGTTTTAATTGTTCCACCAAAACGCACTAAAATGAGTCCTCAAAAGAAGGTTGAAAGTATATGTCGGGTATAATCTATATTAAATATTTGGAACTTTCAAATAAGAAAGTTTTTTATGCCAAATTTGTTAATTATTATGGATCCCAACATTAGGGGGAGAAAATAATCAGTTAGAAGAATAATTGATTGGAAAGAATCATCATATTATATGTTGAACCTCATACAAGGTAATGTGAATTTAAAACTTTAAAAGATAATTCATTTGTAAAATATTGTAAATTAGTTGTCAGATATATTTACTGATCCAAAAGAAGATAATTAAATCTCAAATACTAGCTGTAAATTGCTCCTATTAGAATTAAAGTCCCTGAAGGATAAATTACCTATGCTAATGAGTCTAAGACACGCCTGAAGCATGATAGACTAATTGGTTCCAAAGATAAAAATCATTGGAAAAAAAAAAAGCAAATATTTAAGATGGTCAAGCTTTAGAGAGCAATGTGTGGAAGAAGTCCCTAACATGAATAATAAATTTCCAGAAGAAACTCAAGTACTTGAAATTATTGAAAATGATGAGATCTCAATAAATATGTCATTTCTGGACAAAGGTTGAACCAATTTAAAAATAAATGTCGACAACATTTTTGTATATGATATAGTGCTTGATATTGTGATAAAATGAGGATCTTGAGTATTGTCTATCGAAGAACATAGACATAGAATTGATTGGCCAAAAAATTGAATGACGCATATGATATTTAATTTACTTGAAAAGTAAATGATAGCACTAATTTTTATAGTGTTTTTATTTTAATTTTCACTAAGAATTCTAGTATATTTTATCTATCTAAATTAGTTTTTATATAATATTGTTATATTTTTATTAAAAAGCTTCCTTGAAATACAACTCACTTGATTTGGAGGAAAATTGTAGGATTATGCAAGAAAAGAACAAAAATAAAGGCAAAACATATTTAGCACGCTCCAGCCCGTGCTGATCAGCACGGCCGTGCCAAATGCAAGGCAAAATAGGCAGAGATCCAGAGACGCGCACGCCCCAGCCCATGTTGAGCAGCACGCCCATGCCACAACAGCCATAGACTTCCAGGGGCTTGCACGCCTCAGACCGTGCCAAGGCACACACCCGTGTGCGCACTGGAGATAGAAGCTTGGCCCGTGCAGCTGAAGCACGCCCGTGCTACACATGTTCCAGACTTCCAGGGGCTTGCACGCCCCAGGCCGTGCCAATGTGCACGCCCGTGCGCGCTATACCTTCCAGACCGTGCTGAACAACACGGCCCATGCTGAGAGCCTTAGACTTCCAGAGCCTGGCACGCCCTAGACCGTGCCAGGCAGCACGCCCGTGCCAAGCAAGAAATCCTGAATTTGAGTCAAAAGTTGCCAACTAATTCCTACTATTTTCATAGCTCACTTTGGACAACTTTCCTCACATGCAAACCAAGATCAACTCTATGAACATGGGTGAGTCATGATTAAAGAAAATGGAGACCTAAAAGAGAGCTTTACAACCAAACAAAAGAAGACTTTGATCATTAAACCATATGGAATCCTATACCAAAGAAGTCTATATAAAGAAGAGGAGAGTTTATCTCAAATCATCCCATCACACACATTACATTACACTTTACATCTATTCTCCCTCTCATAGCTTGTATATAGTTTCTCTTTTAGAAGTTAGGCATTCAAGAGTTGTCAAGTGTTTCAAGGAAGCCATCCAAGCAACCTATCACTAGTTCTTATTTCTAAACTCTTAATCTTGTTTATTTCTTTCATTATCTTTATTGATTATGGAATATTTATCAAGTATTGTTGAGTTTTATTTAAGTACTATGTGTAACTAAATTCTCATACTAGGGGGTTTAATGTAGCTTAATTTCTTTTCCAATTTATGCAATTAGATTTATTTTTCCTTATTCAAGTTATGATTTATTAATGAACTTAATGCTTCTAGACAGAATTTTCCCCTAGATTGAATTATTTCAATTATCACTATCAGAAGAAGGATCTTTGATATGAAAAGAGTTAATAAAACACATGAGAATAATAACTTGATGCGGAACCTATATGGTTTGACTCATGGGGGGTTTTTACAATTTATCAAACTTAAATTGTAAATTCTTAAATAACTACATAACTTAATGATTTAATTCATATTTGATTTCGCTATTGGAAGATAGGTAATTAAATGGGATAAAAATAACTAGTAATACATTGGAAGAGCTTGTTAGTGAATTTAGAGTTGTTTCCCTTACTTGAATAATTAAATTGATTAATGAACTAATGAAATAAATTGGAAAGAATTAAGTGAAATCAAAACCCCTAGTAGTTTCAACCCCTTGATTCCTTTTAATCAACTTTTGTTTACCTGATTTTTGTTTATTTTACTTTTATACAACAAATCTCTTAATTATCATTTAAATAATAACAAGATACCACAATTTTGGTACTTGGATTACAATACTCGTGGGAACGATATCTTACTCATTCATATATTACTTGTAGCGATTCGTACACTTGCGAAATAAGCTGTCAAGTTTTTGGAGCCGTTGCCGGGGACTGGCAAAACCAATATCAATACGAATTATCTTGTTATTAATTTGGACATTTACTTATTTATTTGTTTTATTCATTTGGTTTCTCTGAAGACTATCTCAGGTTTTATGCAAAGGAGATCTGGAAGAACAGAACCTCTGATCTTTGATCCAGAAATTGAAAAAACCTGCAGAAGAAACAACGCAGCAAGGAGAGCACAAGAGAATAGATCCGAACAACAATCAAACATGGACGGAATTAATCCTCAACTTCCGAACATACCTCTGGCTGTAAATCCTCAAATCATACAACAACAAAATGTCCGCACATTGCCAGACTACACCACGCCCTCTCTCAATGGAGCTACCTCCAGCATCACTAGGCCAAGAGTGGAAGCAAATAATTTCGAAATCAAACCAGCAATTATCCAAATGCTGTCCACATCTATTCAATATGGAGGACTCCCTAATGAAGATCCTAATGCTCACATCACTAATTTTTTGGAAATTTGTGATACCTTTAAACAAAATGGTGTTTCTGAAGATACTATTAAATTAAGACTTTTTCCTTTCACTCTAACGGACAAAGCACGATCATGGTTACAATCTTGCCCAGCTGGAAGTTTTACAACTTGGGAAGAATTAACCCAGAAATTTTTGGCAAAATTCTTTCCATCTTCTAAAACTACCAAACTAAAAAATGAGATCATGACTTTTGTTCATCATGATCAAGAAAGCTTGTTTGAAGCTTGGGAAAGATTTAAAGATTTGTTGAGAAAATGTCCTCACCATAGTTTGCCCAAATGGCTACAAGTCCAAACTTTCTATAATTCATTGTCACCTAATATTAAAATTACTTTGGATGCAGCTGCAGGAGGATCATTTGAGAGAAAAGAGATCGATGAGGCATATGATTTAATAGAAGAAATGGCAAGCAATAGCCATTATCAAAGCAGCTCTGAAAGAAGAAAGACTGCTGGAATCTATGAAATTGATGCCATCACAGCACTAAATGCAAAGGTTGACAACATGGTAAGAAAGTTAGACTTGCTAACCACTAAATCTGTAAACTCCATCTTTCAAACTTGTGACAGATGCAACGAACCGCATGGGGTTGGAGAATGCATGTTAGATTCTGCAAATCCACAAACTTTGGAGCAAGTAAACTATGTTATGAACCAACAGAGAAGGAATTACCCATATTCGAATCCTTACTATAACAGGTTGAGAAATCATCCAAATCTTTCATATGGTAATTCTAACAACACTTTAAAATCACCACCAGGTTTCTTGCCTCCTGAGAAAAAAAATCTCATGATGATCTCCTCACTGCCCTCTCGAAATCGCACATGGATTTCATGAATGAAACAAGAGAACACAACAAAATCCAACAAGCTGCGATAAGAAACCTGGAGATCCAAATGGGACAGTTTGCAAACATGATGGCAGCTAGACCTCAAGGTACGTTACCTAGTAACACTGAGAAAAATCCTAAAGAACAGGTACAAGCCATAACCTTGAGGAGTGGTAAAGAATTGGAAGACAAGCCCAGAAAGGAGAAGGAGAAAGAAGAAGAGAGAAAGGCGCCTATCATTGATCTGGTGGAGAGGGAAGAAGTGAAACTGTACGTTCTACCCGTTCCATTTCCACAAAGGTTGAAAAAGACGCAGGATGACCAAAGCTTCATGAAATTTCTGGACGTCTTCAAAAAGCTTCAAATAAACATCCCTTTTGCTGAAGCTCTTGCTCAAATGCCCAGCTATGCGAAGTTCTTAAAAGAAATCCTGAGCAAGAAAAGAAAGATTGATGACCAAGGAATGGTGAAACTGACTGAAGAATGCAGTGCGATCATTCAAAATAAATTGCCATCAAAGCTTAAAGATCCAGGGAGTTTTTCTATTCCTTGTAATATTGGCAATTTAAATTTTGAAAAGGCTTTAGCTGACCTAGGAGCTAGCATAAATCTGATGTCTTATGAAGTCTTTAAAATGCTAGGTATGGAGAGCTCAAGCCAACGAGAATGTCTCTACAATTGGCCGACCGATCAATCAAATACCCCAAGGGAATTGTAGAGGACGTACTAGTCAAGGTAGGAAAATTCATTTTTCCAGTTGATTTTGTCATCCTTGACATTGATGAAGGCAGCGAGGGGTCATTGATCCTTGGAAGACCTTTTCTTGCAACTGCAAGAGCTCTAATTGATGTACATGATGGGAAACTGACATTAAGAGTTGGTCAAGAAGAGGTTGTTTTCGATGTGTTAAAATCTTGTAAACTTCCTATGGACTGCGATGATTGCTTTAAAATAGATGTAATTGATATGTGTGTAAAGAACACTTTATAGCGTAGATAATAATAATAATACAGAAGAAAAAGAAAAAGAAAAAGAAAAAGAAAATACACCGGCCAAACAAGAACTGATGCAGCTTCCTCCTCATTTGAAGCATGCATTTCTAGGAGAGAACAGCTCTTTTCCTATTATTATTTCCTCTCACTTAATGCTTGATCAAGAGGAAGGGTTATTGCAGGTTCTTCGAAAGCACAAGAAAGCAATAGGGTGGTCAATTTCTGATTTACAAGGAATAAGCCCGAGCATATGCATGCATAAAATCCTGATGGAAGAAGACTACAAACCTTCAATCGAACATCAAAGACGATTGAATCCAAACATGAAGGAGGTAGTGAAGGCTGAGATTATAAAACTTCTGCATGCCGGTATTATCTATCCAATCTCAGATAGTAGTTGGGTGAGTCCTGTTCAAGTTGTGCCAAAGAAGGGAGGTATGACTGTCATCTTTAATGAAAACAATGAATTAATTCCCACTAGAACAGTCACTGGTTGGCGTGTGTGCATTGATTACAGGAAATTGAACAAAGCAACACGTAAGGACCACTTTCCCTTACCTTTCATTGATCAAATGCTTGAAAGACTTACAGGTTATCCTTTCTACTGTTTCTTGGATGGTTATTCAGGATACTTTCAAATACCTATTGCTCCTGAAGATCAAGAGAAGACCACTTTCACTTGTCCTTATGGCACTTTTGCCTATAGGAGAATGCCCTTTGGACTATGCAATGCTCTTGCAACCTTCCAAAGATGCATGATGTCCATATTTTCTGATATGGTAGAGAAATCTATTGAGATCTTTATGGATGACTTTTCTGTATTTGGTTCTTCTTTCGATGCATGTCTTCATAATTTATCCTTAGTAATGCAACGTTGTGAAGACACTAACCTTGTGTTGAATTGGGAAAAATGTCACTTTGTGGTTAGTGAAGGTATTGTTTTAGGGCATAAGATCTCTCAACAAGGAATTGAAGTAGACAAAGCCAAAATCGAGGTAATTGAAAAACTACCTCCTCCTAACTCAGTGAAAGGGATAAGGAGTTTTCTTGGTCATGCGGGGTTCTACAGAAGGTTTATCAAAGACTTCTCAAAAATCACAAAACCTCTTTGTAATTTATTAGTTAAAGATGTTCCTTTCAACTTTGACAAAGAGTGTTTTGATGCTTTTAACAGGTTAAAGAAGGAGTTAATCTCAGCACCTATCATCACTACACCAGATTGGACTCTTCCTTTTGAACTTATGTGTGATGCTAGTGATCATGCTGTTGGAGCTGTTCTTGGGCAAAGAAAGGACAAGAAGTTCCATGTTATCTACTATGCTAGTCGCACATTGAATGATGCACAATTGAATTATGCAACTACTGAAAAAGAATTGTTATCTATTGTTTTTGCTTTTGACAAATTCAGGGCCTATTTAATTGGAGCCAAAATAATAGTCTACACAGACCATTCAGCAATCAAATATTTGCTAGAAAAGAAAGATGCAAAACCGAGACTAATTCGTTGGGTTCTCTTATTGCAGGAATTTGATCTGAAAATTCGCGACAAAAAGGGAATCGAGAATCTTGTAGTTGACCACCTTTCCAGGCTAGAGTTGGGGGAAGAGGATACAACCAAGCTACAAATCAATGAAAGCTTTCCCCATGAGCAACTTTTGCTAATGGTAAATACTCAAACCCCCTGGTATGCTGATATAGTTAACTATCTTGTTTGCAAAATCACTCCTCCCAACTTTTCTTATCAACAAAAGAAAAAATTCTTCCATGATATCAAATACTATTATTGGGAGGAGCCCTTTCTGTTCAAATATTGTAGTGATCAGCTATTCCGGCGGTGTATACCGAAAAGTGAAATGGAAAGTGTCCTTAAATTCTGCCATTCAATGGAATGTGGAGGGCATTTTTGGAGCAAACAAAATAGCAGCACTTATTTTGGAAAGCGGTTTGTATTGGCCTAATCTATTTAAAGATGCTTTTAACTATGTTCGCCTTTGTGATCGCTGTCAGAGGTTAGGTAACATTTCGAAGAGACATGAGATGCCCTTGAATAGCATACTTGAAGTTGAAATCTTCGATGTTTGGGGTCTGGACTTCATGGGACCTTTTCCATCATTATACTCAAACCAATACATCCTAGTAGCAGTTGACTACGTGTCAAAATGGGCAGAAGCTGTTGCCCTACCCAATAACGATTCCAAAAGTGTGATGAGCTTCATCAAGAAATATATCCTCACACGACATGGTATTCCGAGAGCAATAATCACAGACGGAGGTAAGCACTTCTGTAACAAGTACCTTGACTCCCTACTTTCCAGATATGGTGTTACTCACCGTGTAGGTACCCCATATCATCCTCAAACGAGTGGGCAAGTAGAAGTCACGAACCGAGAAATCAAGAAGATCTTGGAGACAACTGTTGGACAATCCAGGAAAGACTGGTCCAAAAAGCTCGATGATGCTCTTTGGGCCTACAGAACAGCCTTCAAAACACCAATTGGCATGTCCCCATATCGAATGGTATACGGTAAGGCTTGTCACCTCCCTGTCGAGCTTGAACACAAAGCATATTAGGCAATCCAATTCCTCAACTTTGATACCAAGGAAGCTGGTCAAAAGAGGTTCCACGCTTATGAAAATGCCAAAATCTATAAAGATCGCACAAAAAAGTGGCATGATAAGCGTATCATCCTTCGGAACCTAAGGGTAGGCCAACATGTATTACTCTACAACTCTAGACTCCGCCTGTTTCTCGGAAAATTGCGCTCAAGATGGTCCGGCCCATTCACGATTAAAGAAATTTTCCCACATGGAGCAGTTGAGATAATGGATGGTGATCGAAGCTTCAAGGTTAACGCTCACCGTTTAAAGGTTTACCAAGGTGGAAATTTTGATCCCGTTAAAACCGCTATCAGTCTTGTTTAGCTTGGATCAGGTTCAGTCCGTCGAACTTAACGACGTTAAACAAAAGTGCTTATGGGAGACAACCCATTCAAATTTTGATTTCTATTTTGTTTATATGTTTGTTGTTTGTTTCATTCAATTTTCAGGGATAGCTAAGAGTTAAAAAGGCAGCATGCCCTAGGTGTGTAAATTGAGCACAACCGTGCTCAAAGAAAAATTTGAAAATTGAGAATCAGAGGGGTGCATGCCTGAAACCGTGCTACTTAGCACGCCGTGCCACAACGCACGCCCCTGGCAAAACCATTGGCATGCCCGTACAAGGTAAGTAGTCTTTGCCTTGCAGGAAAAACACGCGCACGCCCCAAGCCGTGCCGCGTCGTACGCCCGTGCCCGCTTGCGCTAATACTTCCAAAGACGCACACGCCCCAAGCCGTGCCACGTCGCACGCCCGTGCCCGCTTGCGCTAATATCTCCAGAGGCTTGCACACCCCAAGCCATGCCGCGTCACACGCCCGTGCCCGCTTGCGCTAATACCTCCAGAGGCTTGCACGCCCTGGCCCGTGCCATCCCGCACGCTTGTGCGCGCTATCAACTGGACTTCCAGGAGCAAGCACGGTCCAGACCGTGCTGAACCACACGCTCGTGCGCACTATTCTATTTAAATAACACGCCCTGAATCCAGCGCGCACGCCCTTGCCGCCAGTTGCATTTTCTCTCATTTTCTCTCGTTTTCTCTCATTTTCTTTCATTTTTCTCACACTTTCTTCAATATTTTGCATCATAATGCCTCCCATGTACAAAAGAAGCTGACCTGCTTCATCTGTAGCAGCTGGACGCCGCTCCTCTCGCTCTTCCACCGCATCCCCACCATCTGACAGTCCCCCACTTCCTCCTTTCGAGCCAAGTTCTCCCGCGCAATTGGAAAGGTACCATAAACTCTCCTCACGCCCTCTTTTGCCAAATAAATTTATAGACATTGATGCTTTATCAATAGTTGGACTTAAGGATGCGGTGATTGAGCCTTTAAGGCGTGTAGGGTGGGGAACTTTTATTGACATGAAGGATCCGGTGTATCCCCCTCTGACCTTAGAATTTTTAAGCTCCTATTCTTCCATCATCAGATTTCCAATCGGATGTGTTCAAAATTTTGTTCGGTTTCGTCTGCTGGGTAGAGATTTTGAATTGTCAATAGATGAATTGAGTCACATTTTTTATTTTCCCACTGAGAATGCAGCTACATAACTACCCATAGATTCTTTTGATTCCGATAGGTGGAATGAACTGATGAGAGAAACCGGTTATAACCCTAGGATCTCTAAGGCCTCCAAACTAAAAAGTCCTGCTTTAAGGTATATACACAATTTTTTTGTCAGTACCATATTTGGCCGCAGTGAAAGTGACGGAGTTTTAGGGCGAAATGAGCTATATTTTCTATGGGCCATAAAACACGGGGTCTTATTAAATGTGGGTTACTGGTTGGGACAAAAATGGGCTCGAGTGGCACGCGCAGATAGGGGAGCCATCATGATGGGTAGTTTTGTCACACGAATTGCTACCTATTAGAGGGTGTGGAACCCGGCTAGACCTATTTATGACAGTCTAGGTGGAGGCAGAGGCACCAGGATAGATATCGATATGATGATCCATATGAGGATTGTGGAGAAATTTGGAGACTCATGATAGCACCAATTTTTATAGTGTTTTTATTTTAATTTTCACCAAGAATTCTAGTGTATTTTATCGATCTAAATTAGTTTTTATATAATATTGTTATATTTTTATTAAAAAGCTTCCTTGAAACACAACTCACTTGATTTGGAGGAAAATTGTAGGATTATGCAAGAAAAGAACAAAAATAAAGGCAAAACATATTTAGCATGCTCCAGCCCGTGCTGATCAGCACGGCCGTGCCAAGTGCAAGGCAAAATAAGCAAAGATCCAGAGACGCGCACGCCCCAGCCCATGCTGAGCCGCACACCCGTGCCACAACAGCCATAGACTTCCAGGGGCTTGCACGCCTCAGACCGTGCCAAGCCACATGCTCGTGCGCGCGCTGGAGATAGAAGCTTGGCCCGTGCAGCTGAGGCACGCCCGTGCTACACATGTTCCAGACTTCCAGGGGCTTGCACGCCCCAGGCCGTGCCAATGTGCACGCCCATGCGGGCTATACCTTCCTAGACCGTGTTGAACAACATGGCCCATGCTGAGAGCCTTAGACTTCCAGAGCCTAGCACGCCCCAGACCGTGCCAGGCAGCACGCCCGTGCCAAGCAAGAAATCCTGAATTTAAGTCAAAAGTTGCCAACTAATTCCTACTATTTTCATAGTTCACTTTGGATAACTTTCCTCACATGCAAACCAAGATCAACTCTATGCACATGGGTGAGTCATGATTAAAGATAATGGAGACCTAAAAGAGAGCTTTACAACCTAACAAAAGAAGACTTTGATCATTAAACCATATGGAATCCTATACCAAAGAAGTCTATATAAAGAAGAGGAGAGTTCATCTCAAAGCATCCCATTCCATCCCACACATTACATTCCACTCTACATCTCTTGTCCCATCTCTCATTTCATAGCTTTGTATATAGTTTTTCTTTAGAAGTTAAGTATAGAAGAGTTGTGCAAAGGTTCAAGGAAGCCATCCAAGCAATTATTAAACTAGTTCTTATTTCTAAACTCTTAATCTTGTTCATTTCTTTCATTATCTTTATTGATTATGAAATATTTATCAAGTATTATTGAGTTTTATTTAAGTACCATGAGTAACTAATTTCTTATACTAGGGGTTTGATGTAGCTTAATCTCTTTTCCAATTTATGCAATTAGATTTATTTTTCCTTATTCAAGTTATGATTTATTAATGAACTTAATGCTTCTAGGCAGAATTTTCCCCTAGATTGATTTATTTCAATTATCACTATCGAAAAAAGGATCTATGATATGAAAAGGTTAATAAAACACATGAGAATAATAACTTGATGCGGAAGCTATATGGTTTGACTCATGGGGGGTTTTTATGATTTATCAACCTTAAATTGTAAATTCATAAACAACTACATAACTTAATGACTTAATTCATATTTGATTGCGCTATTGGAAAATAGATAATTAAATGGAATTAAAATAGCTAGCAATACATCGGAAGAGCTTGTTAGTGAATTCAGAGTTGTTTCCCTTACTTGAATAATTAAATTGATTAATGAACTAATGAAATAAATTGGATAGAATTAAGTGAAATCAAAACCTCTAGTAGTTTTACTTCCTTGATTTCTTTTAATCAATTTTTGTTTACTTGACTCTTGTTTATTTTACATCTATAAACAATTTCCTCATTTATCGTCTAAATAATAACAAGATAACATAATTTTGGTACTTGGATTACAATCCTCGTGGGAACGATATCTTACTCATCATATATTACTTGTAGCGATTCGTACACTTGCGAATTAAGATACCAAGTTTTTGGCGCTGTTGCCAGGGATTGGCAATACCAATATCAATACGAATTATCTTGTTATTAATTTAGACATTTACTTATCTATTTGTTTCATTCATTTAATTTTTCTTAAGACTATCTCAGGTTTTTTGCAAAGAAGATCCGGAAGAACAGAACCTCTGATCTTTGATCCAGAAATTGAGAAAACCTGTAGAAGAAACAACACAGCAAGGAGAGCACAAGAAAATAGATCCGAACAACAATCAAACATGGACGACATTAATCCTCAACTTCCGAACATACCTCTTGCTGCAAATCCTCAGATCGGACAACAACAAAATGTTCACACTTTGCGAGACTACACCACACCCTCTCTTAATGGAGCTACCTCCAGCATCACTAGACCAAGAGTGGAAGCTAATAACTTTGAAATCAAACCAGCAATTATTCAGTTGCTTTCCACTTCTATTCAATATGGGGGACTCCCTAGTGAAGATCCAAATGCTCACATCACTAATTTCCTGGAAATCTGTGATACTTTTAAGCAAAATGGTGTTTCTGACGATGCCATTAGATTAAGACTCTTTCCTTTTACTCTAAGGGATAAAGCACGATCATGGTTACAATCTTGCCCAACTGGAAGTTTTACAACTTGGGAAGAATTAGCCCAGAAATTTTTGGCTAAATTCTTTCCATCTTCTAAAACCACCAAATTGAGAAATGAGATCATGACTTTTGACAGCGTTTTTCGCAAGTGTACGAAATCGCAACAAGTAGTATAGAGTAAGAAAGTATCGTATCCACAGGGATTGTTTATCAATTACCAAAATTATGTTAACCTATTATTATTTAGACGATGATAAAAGGAGTTCGCTGTAAAGTAAATAAAATTCAAAGTAAAAGAGATCAAACACAAAATTTAGGTGAAAAGAAATCAAGGGATTAAGCTACTAGGGAATTTGATTTCATTTAATTCTATCTAGCTTGTTCTATTAGTTCATTAATCAAGTTTAATTGTTCAAGTAGGAGAAAACAACCCTAAGGTTACTAACAAGCTCTCCCGATTTATTGTTAGCTATTCTAATCCAATTTAATCACCTATATTAATAGTGAAATTAAACATGAATCAGATCATTAGGTTTTATGGTTGTTTTATGAATTCACAACTTAATACTTTATTAACTTATGAAAGCCCCCCTTGAGTCAAACCATATAGTTTCCACATCAAGTTATTATTCTCAAGTAAATTATTACCTTATTCATATCAATAACCCTTCTCCCGAATGATGTTATTGAAATAATTCAATCCAAGGGAATTTTTCTGCCTGGAAGCCTTAAACACAATAATAAGTTATAACAAGAACAAAGAAAAATAAATCTAATATTATAAGCTGGAATCGAATTAAATTACATCAAATCCCTAGTATAAAAGTTTAGCTAGACATAGTAATTAAATTAAACTCAATCACACTTGAATCATTCATCATATTTAAAGACAATAATAAAGAAAGAAACAAGATGAAAAGTTTAGAATAAAAACTATATCACAACTATGTTGATGGCTTCCTTGAATCTTAGCACAATTATTTGAAGCTTGAAATCTTTGAGAAGAGAGAACTATGTAAAGAAGTGTACAAAGAAAACGATCTCCCTTGCTATGAGAAGTTCCTTTCTTTATATAGAGGTCCTGAAGGCAAGTCTGACTCCTTTTAGGAAATAGAATCCTTATTTAGTACAAAATCCTTTATAGGAGATCATAATTGTTTAGGCTCTTGATTTCTTCTTGATTAGGACTCCTTTTTCTTCAAGAATAGGTCCAGGTCTTGTTTAGTGTGTTTAGGAAACTCCTTGAAGTCGGCCCATGTGAGAAAGGCTTGATGTGCGTTTTAAATTCATACTGGTTCCGCCTGGACAGCACGGGCGTGCTTCATGGCACGGGCTGGGCGTGCTGTAGTCTGGAAGTCTGGCTATTGAAGCACTGCGGCATCTCATGTGAGACTCGTGCTCGCGTAGTGTAGATTCGCGCTCGCGCATGTGAGGCTTGCGCTCGCGAGTTGCGCGGCCTAACTCTCTGCCTCTCGTTTGCGCGATTCGTGCGTGCTTCGGGGCGCGCTTTAGGCGTGCTGGCTTCTCTCCTCATGGTTCACTTGGCTTCTAGCACGGGCGTGCCTTCCAGCACGGGCTGGGCGTGCTAGAAGCTGAGTGCCTTGCATTCTAAAGTTCTTTTCTGCGCCAAATTTCTGCAATTTTTTCTTAGATCAAGCGGATTAAAGAACAAGGAAGCTTTTAAACACAATTATACTAAAAGTGATTTAAAATTAAATTAAAGAAGTAAAAACTTACTAAAATTCTAATAAAAACTATATTAAAAACACTATAAAATTTATACTTATCAAAATTCCCCAAACTTAAACCATTGCTTGTCCTCAAGCAACAAAACTAAAAGAAAAATAATTTGACGACACTTAGTTTAACATGATTGGAGATGATTTTAATAATCTTTCAAGATATCATGATTAGTAAACAAGTGAATAAACTCAATCGTTCTCCATGCTAATCATACTTAAGCTTGATTTTTATTTTTGAATAAAACACATTCATTGAGTAAAATACAAGTTTAAAGAGATTGTCAACACTAATATTTATTCAATTTATGATAAATAGGACATGAATTATCTAAGGAATCTTCAACCTTTAAAAAAAATAAGACAATTGATAGTGCAACAGTGGCATTCCCATATGCAAAATTAGTTATTCTTTCTCCACGATTTAAATGCATACGATTAAAAGATCAAAAGGTCTTTATTTTGGGTTGTAATGGGGCTTTCTTGGTGCAAATTTTTGCTTAATCAAAAGAAAGGATAAAAGGGTAGTCAAAGAGTACAAAAGACTGTATAATTTTCAAGATTCTATTTTAATCACACTTTTACTAGTTCTAGGGAGTGTCTGTTTTGAAGCTTTCTTACTAGCTAGAGGCATCTTGTGCAAGGTCTTTTCATAATATTTTGGTACTTTTCTTCCTTGCTTTTCCATTCTTCTTTCAGTCTTTTGATTGCTTTTTACGTGCCCCTTTCTTGATTCTTTCTTCTTTTCTTTATTTGCTAGTATTGATTGATGAATTCTCCCTCTTTGTTGCTATATTCTAATTAAAAATCGAATCTTTTAATCATACAATCCTTTGTACTTAGGGTAGGAGATTTGAATTTGGCTTTAATGGCTAGGTTTATTGACGGTGAAGAAGAAAATTGTACGGTTTAAGGCTTCAAAGTGGGTTTCAAAGGTCATATATTTTTATTTAGGTGGTCTAGGCTATATAAGGGTCAACAAAAATTGCCTAAATCATCTCCTTCAAGATGTAAACATTTAAATTTCTCGCCTCGAAGGAAGTTCTAATTTTTTTTGTTCTAGGAATGCCAAGGTTTAAAATACTTTAGAGTAAAACACACATTTATATCATAACTTTCATAAAAATCAGTGTTTTAAAAGTCTAGAAACAAATAGTTTAGATCAATGAACATGATTGAGTCAAAAATTCAAATGCAAAACTTAAATATGCTAGAATTTAGAATCGACTATATTTAACACTCATTACTAGACATGAGAACTTTCAAGCTTACTTGTAATCATTCCAAAAATGTTAAACAAAAACAAAAATTTTTGCCAAATTTTTGCCAAAATTCCCTTCCCCCAATTCAATCAATCACATTGTCCCCAATGTGCATAAATTCCCCAAACTTATTGCATTACTAGAAGGAAAGCAGTAAGAGAGAAGAAGAAATCTTACCAACATTGTATTGAACAATACAATAGAACGGGTGTGGGAAGAGTCTTAGCTAAAAGAGCAACTAAACATTAAGAACAAAACAAACTACTAAAAAGTTATAAAAATTCAAATAACAAATAAACTAAAGTGAAAGCAACCAAGACAATGTATTAGAACAAATAAACAAAAATAAAACAAAGAAAAGTGAGAAATCCGTCAATTCTTTGGTGGTGGAGGTGGCTGCAGAAGCTGGAGGATGGTCTGGAGTTGGCCTTGCATGGTGTCCATCCGAGAGTCAAGACTGCCGTTCATAATTTCGATGGACTGGAAACGGTCTGCGATCATCGTTTCCATACATTTAAGGCGCGTGTCAAAGAGGTCCATCCGAGACATCATTCTTGCAAGGACTTCATCGTTCGACATGTTGGCTGTGCCTTGGAACGATGGAACGACACCGGAAGTACCTGCACCAAAAGAAGAAGGAAAAGGAGGAGGATTATCCTCTTCCATGTTAGCTCCACCGGCTGCCTCTGCTCCTGCATCATCAGGATTAGCCTTTGGGGTGCCTACTACTTGATATGTATCCCCGACTTTTTCAATCAGTTTCATATGTATCACAACATCTAGGTCCAGTCTAGTACTACGCCCTCCTCCTATACTATCATAAATTGGCCTAGCCGGGTTCCAAACCTGTAAGTATCTAGCAATCCGAGTTACAAAACATCCCACCATTATGGCCCCCTTGTCGGCTCCAGCTACCTTTCCAAATTTTTGGCAGAGCCAATAACCAACATTCAATAAAACCCCATTCTCAATAGCCCACAGAAAATATAATTCGTTCAAACTTAGCACCCCATCGCTTTCACTCCTTCCAAAAATGGAATTAGATAAGAATTTGTGAATGTAGCGCAAGGAAGGTTTTTTTAATTTGGATGCTTTATAATATCTAGGATTGTAATTCACTTCACCTGTCAAATTTCGCCAAGTATTACGCGCACTAAAATCACTAGATATTTGTATCTGGCTATTGTCTGTAGGAAACCCAAAAATGTGGCTAATTTCATTCACAGTTAGTTCAAAGTCTTGACTAAGAAGCCTAAAGTTAACCCTGCTTGGTGGTGAATTAGGCAATAATGGAATAAAAGCGCGATAGGAACTCAGAAATTCTAGAGTTAGAGGGGCATAGACTAAGTCCTTCATATCAATAAATTCCCCCCATCCTATTCTCTTAATAGGGTCTAACACAATATCCCTAAGACCCACTTGCGCTAAGGCAGCCTCATCAATAAATCTATTCGGTAGAATAGGCCGAAGAGATAATTTTGTGTACCTTTCTTATTGATCGGATGAGGCGAACTCGAATGGAAATGCAGGAGGTGAAGGAGGTTGAGGAGCCGTGGAAGATCGCGTAGTTGCGCGGTTTTGAGCAGCAATGGAGGATGCGGGTCTGCTACGTTTGTATCTAGGAGGCATTGTTGGAGTTGATTATGTGAAAATTTTGGGTGGAAAGTGTTTGATTTGAGAGAAAAGGGAGAAGAAAAGGGAAAGTTTGGGAGAAAAGAGGTGACGGCCAGGGCGTGCGCGGTGGAAAAGAGAGAGTTTGAAAGCGTGCTCTTTAAAGAGGGGCGCCAATTAATAAGTTGGTCTGATCGTGGCACGGCCGTGCTGATGAGCACGGCCTGGGCGTGCTCTCCTCTGACCTGCAAAACAACAAAAGTGGTGTACCTGGCACGGGCGTGCTACATAGCACGGCTTGGGCGTGCTCTTCTCTGCCTCTCGAGTTCTTTTCGCGCTCGCGCATGTGAAAGTCGCGCTCGCGTATTTTGCTGGCAAACGTTCTGCCTCTCAAAAGTGCTTTCTCGCGCCCGCGCATATGAATATCGCGCTCGCGTCTTCTGGTCCAATGGGTTCTGACACTCAGATCTGCTTGTCGCGCCCGCGTATATGAATGTCGCGCTCGCGACCTCAGCTCGCGCCCGTGTATATGAAAGGTGCGCTCGCGAGTTCAGCTCGCGCCCGCGTATATGAATGTCGTGCTCGTGACTTCAGCTTGAGCCCGCGTAGATGGAAGGTGCGCTCGCGAGTTTTTCTTGCAACTCTTCTGACTTTCTTTTCTAATTGTCGCGCTCGCGCTTGTGAATGTCGCGCTCGCGACTTGGGCGTTTTCCAGTAACACGGGCGTGCCACTTAGCACGTCTAGGGCGTGCTCTCCTCTGACCTTCAAGTGTGTTAATCTCTTTTCTATGGCACGGGCATGCTGATGGGCACGCTTGGGGCGTGCTCGGTTCTGGATTTCCACTTTTTCCTACAAAAACTCTTAACTAAACAAAAGAACGCTTATGGAGAAAATTTGGGATTTTGACAAATAAAATAGGGAATAAAAATAAATAAATGGACGAAAATTTAATAAAAATAGATGGGTTGTCTCCCATGAGCACTTTTGTTTAACGTCGTTAAGTTCGACGCACTTATCTGAATTTAGGCTAAGCAAGACCAATTGTAGTCTTGATGGGTTCAAAGGTTTCATTATAATAGCTTCTCAAACGTTGAGCATTTACCTTGAAACTTCGATTCGACTTACCATCCACTATTTCAATCGCGCCATGAGGAAAAATTTCCTTGATTGTGAATGGTCCAGACCATCTAGAGCGCAACTTACCAGGAAATAACCGAAGTCTAGAGTTATAGAGCAACACTTGCTAGCCTACCTTTAGATCCCTCATGATAATGCGCTTATCGTGCCATTGTTTAGTGCGATCTTTATATATTTTAGCACTTTCATAAGCATGGAGGCGCAATTCATCCATCATGTTTAGCTGTAACAAGCGTTTTTGTCCCACTTCCTTGGCATTAAAGTTGAGAAATTGAATGGCCCAAAATGCCTTATGTTCTAACTCTACAGGAAGATGACAAGCCTTACCATACACCATGCGATATGGAGACATACCTATAGGCGTTTTGAATGCCGTTCTGTAGGCCCATAGAGCGTCGTCTAGCTTTTTGGACCAATCCTTTCTTGATTGTCCAACAGTGGTTTCGAGGATCTTTTTGATTTCTCTGTTAGTGACCTCTACTTGTCCACTGGTTTGAGGATGATATGGAGTACCTACATGATGAGTGACACCATATTTTGCAAGAAGGGAGTCTAAATATCGATTACAAAAATGCTTACCTCCGTCCGTGATTATCGCCCTGGGAGTACCATGCCTTGTAAAAATGTTTTTCTTGATGAAGCTCATCACACTTTTGGCATCGTTATTTGGAAGAGCAACAGCTTCTACCCACTTTGACACATAATCCACTGCCACTAGAATGTATTGATTTGAATAAGATGGTGGAAAAGGTCCCATAAAGTCCAGACCCCATACATCGAAGATTTCGACTTCAAGGATGCTGTTCAGGGGCATTTCATGTCTCTTCGAAATGTTACCTAACCTTTGACAACGATCACAAAGACGAACATAATTATAAGCATCTGTAAAAAGATTAGGCCAATACAAACCACTTTCTAGTATACGCGCAGCTGTCTTGTTTGCTCCAAAGTGGCCTCCACATTCCATTGAATGGCAGAATTTAAGGACACTTTCTATTTCAGTTTCCGGTATACATCTCCTGAATAGCTGATCACTACAATACTTGAACAAAAATGGCTCCTCCCAATAGTAAAATTTGATATCATGAAAAAATTTTTTTCTTTGTTGGTAAGAAAAATTGGGAGGAGGAATTTTGCAAACAAGATAATTAACTATGTCAGCGTACCAGGGGGTTTGAGCATTTGCTACTAGAAGAAGTTGCTCATGAGGAAAGCTTTCATTGATTTGTAGCTCGCTTGTATCCTCCTCCCCCAATTCAAGCCTAGAAAGATGGTCAGCAACGAGGTTCTCGGTCCCCTTTTTGTCGCGAATTTCTAGGTCAAACTCTTGCAATAGAAGTACCCAACGAATGAGTCTCGGCTTTGCATCTTTCTTCTCCAGCAAGTATTTAATGGCAGAATGATCTGTGTAGACTATTGTTTTAGCTCCAATTAGATATGCCCTGAATTTGTCAAAAGCAAAAACAATAGCTAGCAGTTCCTTTTCCGTAGTTGCATAATTTAATTGTGCATCATTCAATGTGCGACTTGCATAATAGATAACATGCAACTTCCTGTCTTTTCTTTGTCCAAGAACAGCTCCTACAGCATGATCACTAGCATCACACATGAGTTCAAAGGGTAAAGTCCAATCTGGTGTGGTGATGATCGGGGCTGAGATTAACTCCTTCTTTAACCTGTTAAAAGCATCTAAACAATCTTTGTTAAATTCAAAAGGAACATCTTTAACTAGTAAATTGCAAAGAGGTTTAGTGATTTTTGAGAAATCCCTTATGAATCTCCTGTAAAATCCTGCATGCCCAAGAAAACTTCTTATGCCCTTCACTGTGTTAGGGGGAGGTAGTTTTTCAATTACCTCAATTTTTGCCTTGTCTACTTCAATCCCCTTTTGAGAGATTTTATGCCCTAGGACAATACCTTCACTAACCATGAAGTGACATTTTTCCCAATTTAACACAAGGTTAGTATCTTCACATCGTTGCATCACTAAAGATAAATTATGAAGGCATGCATCGAAGGAAGAACCAAATACAGAAAAATCATCCATGAATATTTCAATAAATGTTTCCACCATATCAGAAAAGATGGACATCATGCACCTTTGAAAGGTTGCAGGGGCATTGCATAGCCCAAAAGGCATTCTCCTATAGGCAAAAGTGCCATAAGGACAAGTGAATGTAGTTTTCTCTTGGTCTTCAGGGGCTATAGGTATTTGGAAGTACCCTGAATAGCCATCTAAGAAACAATAAAAAGGATATCCTGCAAGTCTTTCAAGCATTTGATCAATAAAGGGAAGGGGAAAGTGATCTTTGCGTGTTGCTTTATTTAATTTTCTATAATCTATACACACACGCCAACCTGTGACTGTTCTTGTGGGGATTAATTCATTGTTTTCATTAGAAATAACAGTCATACCTCCCTTCTTTGGAACAACTTGGATAGGACTCACCCAATTACTGTCTGAAATTGGATAAATGATGCCGGCATCTAAGAGTTTAATAATTTCAGCCTTGACTACCTCTTTCATGTTCGGGTTCAATCGCCTTTGATGTTCGATTGAAGGTTTGTAGTCTTCTTCCATCAAGATTTTATGCATACACACACTTGGGCTTATTCCTTGTAAATCCGAAATAGACCACCCTAATGCTTTCTTGTGCCTACTTAGAACCTGCAACAACCTTTCCTCTTGATCAAGCGTTAAGTGAGAAGAAATAATAACAGGAAAAGAGTGGTCCTCACCTAAGAATGCATGTTTTAAATGAGGTGGAAGTTGTTTCAGTTCATGCTTAGGTGATTCCTTTTCTTTTTCATTCAAGATGCTTGATTCATTAACATTATTTTCAACATGCAAAGTGGTCTCCACACATTCATCTACTACGTCAATTCTAAAACAGTCTCCATGATCCATAGGGAGTTTACAAGATTTAAGTACATCAAACACAATCTCTTCCTGTCCAACTCTTAGAGTCAACTTACCCTCATAAACATCAATTAATGCTCTTGCAGTTGCAAGAAAGGGTCTTCCAAGGATTAGAGATCCTTCCCTGTCTTCATCAATATCAAGAATGACAAAATCAACAGGAAAGATGAATGTACCTACCTTTACAAGCACGTCTTCTACAATCCCTCTAGGATATTTAATTGAACGATCTGCTAATTGCAAAGACATCCTTGTTGGTTTGAGCTCTCCCATACCTAGCATCTTAAAAACTTCATAGGACATAAGATTAATGCTAGCACCCAAATCTGCCAAAGCCTTTTCAAAGTCAAGATTACCAATGTTACAAGGGATAGAAAAACTTCCTGGATCTTTTAACTTTGGAGGTTTGGATAATTGCACTGCACTCCTCGGTTAACATTACCGTTCCTTGATCATCAATTTTTCGTTTCTTGCTCAGGATATCTTTTAAGAATTTAGCATAACTAGGCATTTGAGCAAGAGCTTCAGCAAAAGGAATATTGATTTAGAGCTTCTTAAACACATCCAGAAACTTGAGGAAGCTCTTGTCATCTTGTGCTTTCTTTAATCTTTGTGGAAAGGGGACAGGGGAACATAAGGTTTTACCTTTTCTTTCTCCTCTAAGTCAATGATAGGCACCCTTGGTTGTTCTTTTACTTCCTTTTCTTTCTTTGGTGGTTCATCTAATTGTTTGCCACTTCTCAAAGTGATAGCCTACACTTGTTCTTTTGGATTCTTTTCAGTATTGCTAGGTAACGTACCTTGAGGTCGAGATGCCATCATGTTTGCAAATTGCCCCAATTGGATCTCCAAATTCCTGATTGCAGCTTGCTGGATTTTATGGTTTTCTCTGGTTTCATTCATGAATTCCATGTGTGATTTAGAAAGAGCAGTGAGGAGGTCATCATGGGATTTCTTTTCTGGAGGGTGGAAACCTGGTGGTGCATTCAAGGCATTGTTAGGATTACCATAGGATAGATTAGGATGATTCCTTAACCTGTTATCATATGAATTTGAATAAGGGTAATTCTTTGTTCCTTGATTCATCACATAGTTCACTTGCTCCAAAGTTTGTGGATTTAAAGAGTCCATGATGCATTCCCCAATTCCATGTTGTCCATTGCACCTATCACAAATTTGCATAACAGCATTCACAGGGTTAGTAGTTAACATGTCCAATTTCCTTACCATGTTATCTACCTTGGCATTAAGTGCTGTAATGGCGTCTATTTCATAGACTCCTGCAGTTCTTCTTCTTTCGGTATTATTTTGGTAGTGGCTGTTGCTTGCCATCTCCTCTATCAACTCATATGCTTCATCAATACCTTTCTTTTCAAAAGATCCACCTGCAGCTGCATCTAAAGTGATTTTAATATTAGGAGATAGAGCATTATAGAAAGTTTGTACCTGTAACCACTTGGGCAAACTGTGATGCGGACACTTTCTTAGCAAGTCCTTGAATCTTTCCCAAGCTTCATACAAGCTCTCTTGATCATGATGAGCAAATGTCATTATCTCATTGCGCAACTTGGTGGTTTTTGAGGATGGAAAGAATTTAGCTAGAAATTTTTGAGCTAATTCATCCCATGTGGTAAAACTTCCAGTGGGACATGATTGTAACCATGCTCTAGCTTTATCCCTAAGAGTGAATGGAAAAAGTCTTAATTTGATTGCATCCTCAGAAACACCATTTTGTTTGAATGTGTCACAAATTTCCAAAAAATTGGTGATGTGAGCATTAGGATCTTCACTAGGCAAACCTCCATATTGGATCGAGGTAGAGAGCATTTGGATAATTGCAGGTTTAATCTCAAAGTTATTAGCTTCTACCCTAGGTCTTGTAATACTTGAGGTTGTCCCATTCAGATTAAGTGTTGTATAATCCCTTAAGGTACGGATCGGATGTTGAAGTAGTGGTCCAACTACGTTTTCGTTTCTGTTTTCGTTTTCGTTGGCCATGTCTGCTTGTTGATCGAGTTTTATTTCTCTTGCTTTTCTTGCAGCGTTGTGCCTACGAAAGGTTCTTTCAATTTCTGGGTCAAAGACTAAAGGTTCAGTTGTCCTTGATCTTCTTTGCATAAAACACCTGGAACAGCACTTAAAAGAAAATTAAATAAAAACGAAAGAGTGTCTAAATTAATAACAGGGTAATTCGTATTGATATTGATACGCCAATCCTCGGCAACGGCGCCAAAAACTTGACAGCGTTTTTCGCAAATGTACGAAATCGCAACAAGTAGTATAGAGTAAGAAAGTATCGTATCCACAGGGATTGTTTATCAATTACCAAAAGTATGTTAACCTATTATTATTTAGACGATGATAAAAGGAGTTCGCTGTAAAGTAAATAAAATTCAAAGTAAAAGAGATCAAACACAAAATTTAGGTGAAAAGAAATCAGGGGATTAAGCTACTAGGGAATTTGATTTCATTTAATTCTATCCAGCTTGTTCTATTAGTTCATTAATCAAGTTTAATTGTTCAAGTAGGAGAAAACAACCCTAAGGTTACTAACAAGCTCTCCCGATTTATTGTTAGCTATTCTAATCCAATTTAATCACCTATATTAATAGTGAAATTAAACATGAATCAGATCATTAGGTTTTATGGTTGTTTTATGAATTCACAACTTAATACTTTATTAACTTATGAAAGCCCCCCTTGAGTCAAACCATATAGTTTCCACATCAAGTTATTATTCTCAAGTAAATTATTACCTTATTCATATCAATAACCCTTCTCCCAAATGATGTTATTGAAATAATTCAATCCAAGGGAATTTTTCTGCCTGGAAGCCTTAAGCACAATAATAAGCTATAACAAGAACAAAGAAAAATAAATCTAATATTATAATCTGGAATCGAATTAAATTACATCAAATCCCTAGTATAAAAGTTTAGCTAGACATAATAATTAAATTAAACTCAATCACACTTGAATCATTCATCATATTTAAAGACAATAATAAAGAAAGAAACAAGATGAAAAGTTTAGAATAAAAACTGTATCACAACTATGTTGATGGCTTCCTTGAATCTTAGCACAATTATTTGAAGCTTGAAATCTTTGAGAAGAGAGAACTATGTAAAGAAGTGTACAAAGAAAACGATCTCCCTTGCTATGAGAAGTTCCTTTCTTTATATAGAGGTCCTGAAGGCAAGTCTGACTCCTTTTAGGAAATAGAATCCTTATTTAGTACAAAATCCTTTATAGGAGATCATAACTGTTTAGGCTCTTGATTTCTTCTTGATTAGGACTCCTTTTTCTTCAAGAATAGGTCCAGGTCTTGTTTAGTGTGTTTAGGAAACTCCTTGAAGTCGGCCCATGTGAGAAAGGCTTGATGTGCGTTTTAAATTCATACTGGTTCCGCCTGGACAGCACGGGCGTGCTTCATGGCACGGGCTGGGCGTGCTGTAGTCTGGAAGTCTGGCTATTGAAGCACTGCGGCATCTCATGTGAGACTCGTGCTCGCGTAGTGTAGATTCGCGCTCGCGAGTGTTGGTCGCGCTCGCGCATGTGAGGCTTGCGCTCGCGAGTTGCGCGGCCTAACTCTTTGCCTCTCGTTTGCGCGATTCGCGCGTGCTTCGGGGCGCGCTTTAGGCGTGCTGGCTTCTCTCCTCATGGTTCACTTGGCTTCTAGCACGGGCGTGCCTTCCAGCACGGGCTGGGCGTGCTAGAAGCTGAGTGCCTTGCATTCTAAAGTTCTTTTCTGCGCCAAATTTCTGCAATTTTTTCTTAGATCAAGCGGATTAAAGAACAAGGAAGCTTTTAAAAACAATTATACTAAAAGTGATTTAAAATTAAATTAAAGAAGTAAAAACTTACTAAAATTCTAATAAAAAACTATATTAAAAACACTATAAAATTTATACTTATCAACTTTCGTTCATCATGATCAAGAAAGCTTATATGAAGCTTGAGAAAGATTTAAAGATTTGCTGAGAAAATGTCCTCACCATAGTTTGCCCAAATGGTTACAAGTCCAAACTTTTTATAATTCATTGTCACCTAATATTAAGATTACACTTGATGCAGTTGCAGGAGGATCTTTCGAAAGAAAAGAGATCGATGAAGCATACGATTTAATAGAAGAAATGGCAAGCAATAGCCATTATCAAAGCAGTTCTGAAAGTAGAAAAACTGCTGGGATATATGAAATTGATGCCATCACTGCACTAAATGCAAAGGTTGACAACATGGTAAGAAAGTTAGACTTACTAACCACTAAATCTGTGAACTCCATCATGTAAACCTGTGACAGATGCAACGAACCACATGGAGTTGGAGAATGCATATTAGATTCTGCAAATCCACAAACTTTGGAGCAAGTGAACTATGTGATGAACCAACAGAGGAGGAATTATCCATATTCGAATCATTACGATAACAGGTTGAGAAATCATCCGAATCTTTCATATGGTAATTCTAACAACACCTTAAATGCACCACCAGGTTTCTTGCCTCCTGAGAAAAAGTCTCATGATGATCTCCTTACTGCCCTCTCGAAATCGCACATGGATTTCATGAATGAAATAAGGGAACACAACAAAATCCAACAAGCTGCGATAAGAAACCTGGAGATCCAAATGGGACAGTTTGCAAACATGATGGCAGCTAGACCTCAAGGTACGTTATCTAGTAACACTGAGAAAAATCCTAAAGAACAGGTACAAGCCATAACCTTGAGGAGTGGTAAAGAATTGGAAGACAAGACCAGAAAGGAGAAGGAGAAAGAAGAAGAGAGGAAGGCACCTATCATTGATCTGGTGGAGAGGGAAGAAGTGAAACTGTACGTTCCACCCGTTCCATTTCCATAAAGGTTGAAAAAGACACAGGATGACCAAAGCTTCATGAAATTTCTGGACATCTTCAAAAAGCTTCAAATAAACATCCCTTTTGCTGAATCTCTTGCTCAAATGCCCAGTTATGCGAAGTTCTTAAAAGAAATCTTGAGCAAGAAAAGAAAGATTGATGACCAAGGAATGGTGAAACTGACTGAAGAATGCAGTGCGATCATTCAAAATAAATTGCCACCAAAGCTTAAAGATCCAAGGAGTTTTTCTATTCCTTGTAATATTGGCAATTTAAATTTCGAAAAGGCTTTAGCTGACCTAGGAGCTAGCATAAATCTGATGTCTTATGAAGTCTTTAAAATGCTAGGCATGGGGGAGCTCAAGCCAACAAGGATGTCTCTACAATTAGCCGATCGATCGATCAAATACCCCAAGGGAATTGTAGAGGACGTACTAGTCAAGGTAGGGAAATTCATTTTTCCAGTTGATTTTGTCATCCTTGACATTGATGAAGGGATCATTGATCCTTGGAAGACCTTTTCTTGCAACTGCAAGAGCTCTAATTGATGTACATGATGGGAAACTGACATTGCGAGTAGGTCAAGAGGAAGTTGTTTTCGATGTATTAAAATATTGTAAACTTCCTATGGACAGCGATGATTGCTTTAGAATAGATGTAATAGATACATGTGTCAAGAAGACTTTATATAGCATAGATAATAATAGTAATAATACAGAAGAAAAAGAAAAAGAAAAAGAAAAAGAAGATACACCACCCAAACAAGAACTGAAGCAGCTTCCTCCTCATTTGAAGCATGCATTTCTAGGTGAGAACAACTCTTTTCCTGTTATTATTTCCTCTCACTTAACGCTTGATCAAGAGGAAGGGTTGTTGCAGGTTCTTCGAAAGCACAAGAAAGCAATAGGGTGGTCAATTTCTGATTTACAAGGAATAAGCCCGAGTGTATGCATGCATAAGATCCTAATGGAAGACGATTATAAACCTTCAATCGAGCATCAAAGGCGTTTGAATCCAAACATGAAGGAAGTAGTAAAAGCTGAAATCATAAAACTTCTGGATGCCGGTATTATCTATCCAATCTCCAATAGTAGTTGGGTGAGTCATGTTCAAGTTGTGCCAAAGAAAGGAGGTATGACTGTTATATTTAATGAAAACAATGAATTGACTCCTACTAGAACAGTCACAGGTTGGCGTGTGTGCATTGACTACAGAAAATTGAACAAAGCAACACGTAAGGACCACTTTCCTTTACCTTTTATTGATCAAATGCTTGAAAGACTTGCAGGTTATCCTTTCTACTGTTTCTTGGATGGTTATTCAAGATACTTTCAAATACCTATTGCTCCTGAAGATCAAGAGAAGACTACCTTCACTTGTCCTTATGGCACTTTTGCCTATAGGAGAATGCCCTTTGGACTATGCAATGCCCCTGCAACCTTCCAAAGATGCATAATGTCCATATTTTTTGATATGGTGGAGAAATCTATTGAGATATTTATGGATGATTTTTCTATATTTGGTTCTTCTTTCGATGCATGTCTTCATAATTTATCCTTCGTAATGCAACGTTGTGAAGATACTAACCTTGTGCTGAATTGGGAAAAATGTCACTTCATGGTTAGTGAAGGTATTGTCTTAGGGCATAAGATCTCTCAACAAGGAATTGAAGTAGACAAAGCCAAGATCGAGATAATTGAAAAACTACCTCCTCCTAACTCAGTGAAAGGGATAAGGAGTTTTCTTGGTCATGCAGGGTTCTACAGAAGGTTTATCAAGGACTTCTCAAAAATCACAAAACCTCTTTGCAATTTATTAGTTAAAGATGTTCCTTTCAACTTTGACAAAGAGTGTTTAGATGCTTTTAACAGGTTAAAGAAGGAGTTGACCTCAGCCCCTATCATCACTACACCGGATTGGACTCTTCCTTTTGAACTTATGTGTGATGCTAGTGATCATGATGTTGGAGCCGTTCTTGGGCAACGAAAGGACAAGAAGTTGCATGTTATCTATTATGCTAGTCGCACATTGAATGATGCACAATTGAATTATGCAACTATCGAAAAAGAATTGTTAGCTATTGTTTTTGCTTTTGACAAATTCAGGGCCTATTTAATTGGAGCCAAAACAATAGTCTACACAGATCACTCAGCCATCAAATATTTGCTAGAAAAGAAGGATGCTAAACCAAGACTAATTTGTTGGGTTCTCTTATTGCAGGAATTTGATCTGGAAATTCGCGACAAAAAGGGAACCGAGAATCTAGTAGCTGATCACTTTTCCAGGTTAGAATTGGGGGAAGAGGATACAACAAAGCTACAAATCAATGAAAGCTTTCCCCATGAGCAACTTTTGCTAATGGCACATACTCAAACCCCCTGGTATGCTGATATAGTTAACTATCTTATTTGCAAAATCACTCCTCCCAATTTTTCTTATCAACAAAAGAAAAAATTCTTCCATGATATCAAATACTACTACTGGGAGGAGCTCTTTTTGTTCAAATATTGTAGTGATCAGCTATTCCGGCGGTGTATACCGGAAAGTGAAATGGAAAGTGTCCTTAAATTCTGCCATTCAATGGAATGTGGAGGGCATTTTGGAGCAAACAAGACAGCAACATGTGTATTGGAAAGCGGTTTGTATTAGCCTAATCTATTTAAAGATGCTTTTAACTATGTTCGTCTTTGTGATCGCTGTCAAAGGTTAGGCAACATTTTAAAAAGACATGAAATGCCTTTGCATAGCATTCTTGAAGTCGAAATTTTCGATGTTTGGGGTCTGGACTTCATGGGACCTTTTCCATCATCATATTCAAACCAATACATCCTAGTGGCAGTAGACTATGTATCGAAATGGGCAGAAGCTGTTGCCCTTCCCAATAATGATGCCAAAAGTGTGATGAGCTTCATCAAGAAATATATTTTCACACGACATGGTACTCCGAGAGTAGTAATCACAGATGGAGGTAAGCATTTCTGTAATAAATATCTTGACTCACTACTTTCCAGATATGGTGTTACACACCGTGTAGGTACTCCATATCACCCTCAAACAAGCGGACAAGTCAAAGTCACGAACCGGGAAATCAAGAAGATTTTGGAGACAACTATTTGCCAATCAAGGAAAGATTGGTCCAAAAAGCTCGATGATGCTCTTTGGGCCTACAGAACTGCATTCAAAACACCAATTGGCATGTCACCATATCGACTGGTATACGGTAAGGCTTGTCACCTCCCTGTCGAACTGGAGCACAAGGCATATTGGGCGATCCAATTCCTTAATTTTGATACTAAGGAAGCTGGTCAGAAGCGGCTGCTTCAATTGAACATAATGGATGAAATGAGGCTCCATGCCTATGAAAATGCCAAAATATATAAAGAACGCACAAAATAGTGGCATGATAAGCGTATCATTCTACGGAATCTAAGGGTAGGCCAACAAGTTTTACTCTATAACTCTAGACCCCGCCTCTTTCCAGGAAAATTACGCTCAAGGTGGTCCGGCCCATTCACGATCAAAGAAATTTTTCCGCATGGAGCAGTTGAGATTATGAACGGTGACCAAAGTTTCAAGGTTAATGCTCACCGTCTAAAGGTTTACCAAGGTGGAGATTTCGATCCTGTTAAAACCGCTATCAGTCTTGATTAAGCTTGAATCAGGTTCGGTACGTCGAACTTAACGACGTTAAACAAAAGTGCTTATGGGAGGCAACCCATTTTTATTTTGACTATTTTATTTGCTTGTTGTTTGTTTTAATCTAGTTATAAAAAAAAAAAAAAAAAAAAAAAAAAAAAAAAAAGGGAGAAACAGAGGGTAGCATGCCCTGAACTGTGCCACGTCGCACGCCCGTGCCAGGTAAGTTTAGTTTTGACTTGCAGGAGAGACGCGCATGCCCCAGGCCATGCCAACACGCACGCCCGTGCCCGCTTGCATCAGGACTTCCAGAGGCTTGCACGCCCCAGCCCGTGCCATCCCGCACGCCCGTGCGCGCTATCAACTGGACTTCCAGGAGCGAGCACGGTCTGGACCGTGCGGAAATGCACGCCCGTGCGCGCTATGCTATTTAAAAAGCACACCCTAAAACTGTTTCATTCACCGCGCACGCCCTAGCCGCCAGTTGCAGTTTCTCTCATTTTTATCCCATTTTCTCTCATTTTCTCTCATTTTCTTTCATTCTCTCACACTTTCTTCAATATTTTGCATCATAATGCCTCCCGGGTACAAAAGAAGCCGACCTACTTCATCTGTAGCAGCTGGACGCCGCTCCTCTCGCTCTTCTACCGCATCCCCACCATCCGACAGTCCACCCCTTCCTCCGTTTGAAACAAGCTTTCCTGCACAAATAGAAAGGTATCACAAACTCTCCTCACGCCCTATGTTGCCAAATAAATTTATCGATGAGCATGCTTTGTCAATCGTTGGACTTAGAGATAATGTAATTGAACCATTGAGGCGAGTAGGGTGGGGTAATTTTATTGAAATGAAGGATCCGGTATATGCCCCTCTGACATTAGCATTTTTAAGTTTGTACTCTTCACTCATTAGATTTCCAGTCGGATGTGTTCAGAATTTTATTCGGTTTCGACTACTTGGTAGAGATTTTGAACTGTCAATAGATGAATTGAATCACATTTTTGGCTTTCCCACTGAGAATGCAGTTACACAAATCCCTACAGATTCTTTTGATTCAGCTAGGTGGCATGAATTGATGAGAGAAGCCAGTTATAACCCTAGGGTCTCTAAGGCTTCTAAACTGAAAAATCCTGCTTTACGGTACATACACAAATTTTTAGTCAGTACCATATTTGGACGAAGTGAAAGCGATGGAGTTTTAGGAAGAAATGAGCTTTACTTTCTATGGGCTATTAACCACGAAGTTTTGTTGCATGTCGGTTACTAGTTGGGTCAAAAATGGGCTCGGGTGGCACGAGCGGATAAGGGAGCCATCATGATGGGTAGCTTTGTCTCACGCATTGCTACCTACTTGAGGGTGTGGAACCCGGCTAGACCTATTTATGACAGTCTTGTTGGAGGCAGAGGCACCAGGTTAGATATCGATATGATGATCCATATGCGGATAGTTGAGAAAGCCGGAGATTCTTATCGTTTAGTGGGTACTCCAGCAGACAGTTCCGCTCCTGCAGACACTCAGGATGCAGGAGGCGCTGACACAGAGGAGGATATTCCAGCTTCTTTCCCTAGTTTTAATTTTGGTGCAGATACCTCCGGAGCTGGACCTTCATTCCAAGGCACTTCCACTGTGTCCAATGATGAGGTGCTTGCCCGAATGCTCTCTCGCATGGACGTGTTCAACACTCGACTTACTGGCATGGAGTCCATGATCACTGATCGTTTCCGGTCACTTGAGATTACGCAGGGCAGCATCGATTCTCGCCTCAACACTCTACAGGGTCAGCTTCAGACTATTCTTCACTTGCTTCAGCCCCCTCCACATCCTCCACCAGAGGCCTGATATTTTTCATATTATTTTGATTATTTTCTCTTATATTTCTGGTTCTTGAATATTTCACATTGGTTTTGTTTGATTACTTACGATTTCGGTTAGTTGCAGATGAATATTTGGGTTTTTAATAGTTTTTCAATTTCAATATTTTGGTTATCTTTTTCATATGTTTCTTCCATCATAGCTTGGATGCACGTCGCATTGTCTCACATCAACAATGGTACTTTTCTCCAATCCTTAGTCTTTCTTAAATATTTCATAAGTTTGGGGAATTGCATCTAGCTCATTGAGGACAATGTGCTCAATTAAGTTGGGGGAAGAAATTTTATCTAAACTATAAAATTAATTCTAATAAAGTGTTGTTTTGTTTTAATAAAATAAGTATGGAATAATTATGATCGAAATTTAAAATTTATCTTAAATTCATTAACCTTTGAATAAATTAATGATGTTTCCAAAGTTAATTGTTTTTAACCAAAATGATATTTTTAACATACTTCTTTGATTTAACCATTTGTTTAGAAAATTTTGAATCCTGACTTGAATAAAAAGACAAGGGATACTAAAGCCATATTACATGTATGTTTTAAATCAATAAAGGGTGAAGGTATTATGAAAAAGAAAGATTGAAGGAAATCCATTCTAAACAAAGTAGTATGGAGCATAAAATGCAACTACTTATTGCTTATATTCCTATATAAAATTATAATTATGTAAGTGGTATGGAGCATAAAATGCAACCACAAAAGAGGCAAAAGATGAGAAGTGGTATGGAGCATAAAATGCAACCAATTTATGTGATAGAAGTAGGCTACCTAAAAATACCTTGAGATGAGAAATATTACATGTAGGCTAAAATTGTCCTAAGTACTTACTATTCTAAAGAAAGAAACATAAATGTTCTTTACTCATGTTTAATAAAAAGAATATGTTATATTAATTTTGGCTAGAAATAACTAACATAGGAAATATATACAATTTATTCTTATGTTAATAATTTGGGTATTTATTAAATTCGTGAATAAATATTCCATACTATTTCAAGGGAATTTTATTGCTTGAGGACAAGCAATAGTTTAAGTTTGGGGAATTTTGATAGCACTAATTTTTATAGTGTTTTTATTTTAATTTTGACCAAGAATTCTAGTGTATTTTATCGATCTAAATTAGTTTTTATATAATATTGCTATATTTTTATTAAAAAGCTTCCTTGAAACACAACTCACTTGATTTGGAGGAAAATTTTAGGATTATGCAAGAAAAGAACAAAAATAAAGGCAAAACATATTTAGCACGCTCCAGCCCGTGCTGATCAACACGACCGTGCCAAGTGCAAGGCAAAATAAGCAAAGATCCAGAGACGCGCACGCCCCAGCCCATGCTGAGCCGCACGCCCGTGCCACAACAGCCATAGACTTCCAGGGGCTTGCACGCCTCAGACCGTGCCAAGCCACATGCCCGTGCGCGCGCTGGAGATAGAAGCTTGGCCCGTGCAGTTGAGGCACGCCCGCGCTACACATGTTCCAGACTTCCAGGGGCTTGCACGCCCCAGGCCGTGCCAATGTGCATGCCCGTGCGCGCTATACCTTCCCAGACCGTGCTAAACAACACGGCCCAAGCTGAGAGCCTTAGACTTCCAGAGCTTGGCACGCCCCAGACCGTGCCAGGCAGCACGCCCGTGCCAAGCAAGAAATCCTGAATTTAAGTCAAAAGTTGCCAACTAATTCCTACTATTTTCATAGCTCACTTTGGACAACTTTCCTCACATGCAAACCAATATCAACTCTATGCACATGGGTGAGTCATGATTAAAGAAAATGGAGACCTAGAAGAGAGCTTTACAACCTAACAAAAGAAGACTTTGATCATTAAACCATATGGAATCCTATACCAAAGAAGTCTATATAAAGAAGAGGAGGGTTCATCTCAAAGCATCCCATTCCATCCCACACATTACATTCCACTCTACATCTCTTCTCCCATCTCTCATTTCATAGCTTTGTATATAGTTTTTCTTTAAAAGTTAAGTATTGAAGAGTTGTGCAAAGGTTCAAGGAAGCCATCCAAGCAATTGTTAAACTAGTTCTTATTTCTAAACTCTTAATCTTGTTCATTTCTTTCATTATCTTTATTGATTATGAAATATTTATCAAGTATTATTGAGTTTTATTTAAGTACCATGAGTAACTAATTTCTTATACTAGGGGTTTGATGTAGCTTAATCTCTTTTCCAATTTATGCAATTAGATTTATTTTTCCTTATTCAAGTTATGATTTATTAATGAACTTAATGCTTCTAGGCAGAATTTTCCCCTAGATTGATTTATTTCAATTATCACTATCGGAAGAAGGATCTTTGATACGAAAAGGTTAATAAAACACATGAGAATAATAACTTGATGTGGAAGCTATATGGTTTGACTCATGGGGGGTTTCTATGATTTATCAACCTTAAATTGTAAATTCTTAAACAACTACATAACTTAATGACTTAATTCATATTTGATTGCGCTATTGGAAAATAGATAATTAAATGGAATTAAAATAGCTAGCAATACATCGGAAGACCTTGTTAGTGAATTCAGAGCTGTTTCCCCTACTTGAATAATTAAATTGATTAATGAACTAATGAAATAAATTGGATAGAATTAAGTGAAATCAAAACCCCTAGTAGTTTTACTTCCTTGATTTCTTTTAATCAATTTTTGTTTACTTGACTCTTGTTTATTTTACATCTATAAACAATTTCCTCATTTATCGTCTAAATAATAACAAGATAACATAATTTTGGTACTTGGATTACAATCCTCGTGGGAACGATATCTTACTCATCATATATTACTTGTAGCGATTCGTACACTTGCGAATTAAGAAGGGAGGTATGACTGTCATCTTTAATGAAAACAATGAATTAATTCCCACTAGAACAGTCACTGGTTGGCGTGTGTGCATTGATTACAGGAAATTGAACAAAGCAACACGTAAGGACCACTTTCCCTTACCTTTCATTGATCAAATGCTTGAAAGACTTACAGGTTATCCTTTCTACTGTTTCTTGGATGGTTATTCAGGATACTTTAAAATACCTATTGCTCCTGAAGATCAAGAGAAAACCACTTTCACTTGTCCTTATGGCACTTTTGCCTATAGGAGAATGCCCTTTGGACTATGCAATGCTCTTGCAACCTTCCAAAGATGCATGATGTCCATATTTTCTGATATGGTAGAGAAATCTATTGAGATCTTTATGGATGACTTTTCTGTATTTGGTTCTTCTTTCTATGCATGTCTTCATAATTTATCCTTAGTAATGCAACGTTGTGAAGACACTAACCTTGTGTTGAATTGGGAAAAATGTCACTTTGTGGTTAGTGAAAGTATTGTTTTAGGGCATAAGATCTCTCAACAAGGAATTGAAGTAGACAAAGCCAAAATCGAGGTAATTGAAAAACTACCTCCTCCTAACTCAGTGAAAGGGATAAGGAGTTTTCTTCGTCATGCGGGGTTCTACAGAAGGTTTATCAAAGACTTCTCAAAAATCACAAAACCTCTTTGTAATTTATTAGTTAAAGATGTTCCTTTCAACTTTGACAAAGAGTGTTTAGATGCTTTTAACAGGTTAAAGAAGGAGTTGATCTCAGCACCTATCATCACTACACCAGATTGGATTCTTCCTTTTGAACTTATGTGTGATGCTAGTGATCATGCTGTTGGAGCTGTTCTTGGGCAAAGAAAGGATAAGAAGTTGCATGTTATCTACTATGCTAGTCGCACATTGAATGATGCACAATTGAATTATGCAACTACTGAAAAAGAATTGTTAGCTATTATTTTTGCTTTTGACAAATTCAAGGCCTATTTAATTGGAGCCAAAACAGTAGTCTACACAGACCATTCAGCAATCAAATATTTGCTAGAAAAGAAAGATGCAAAACCGAGACTAATTCGTTGGGTTCTCTTATTGCAGGAATTTGATCTGGAAATTCGCGACAAAAAGGGAACCGAGAATCTTGTGGCTGACCACCTTTCTAGGCTAGAGTTGGGGGAAGAGGATACAACCAAGCTACAAATCAATGAAAGCTTTCCCCATGAGCAACTTTTGCTAATGGTAAATACTCAAACCCCCTGGTATGCTGATATAGTTAACTATCTTGTTTGCAAAATCACTCCTCCCAACTTTTCTTATCAACAAAAGAAAAAATTCTTCCATGATATCAAATACTATTATTGGGAGGAGCCCTTTCTGTTCAAATATTATAGTGATCAGCTATTCCGGCGGTGTATACCGGAAAGTGAAATGGAAAGTGTCCTTAAATTCTGCCATTCAATGGAATGTGGAGGGCATTTTTGGAGCAAACAAAATAGCAGCACGTATTTTGGAAAGCGGTTTGTATTGGCCTAATCTATTTAAAGATGCTTTTAACTATGTTCGCCTTTGTGATCGCTGTCAGAGGTTAGGTAACATTTCGAAGAGACATGAGATGCCCTTGAATAGCATACTTGAAGTTGAAATCTTCAATGTTTGGGTTCTGGACTTCATGGGACCTTTTCCATCATCATACTCAAACCAATACATCCTAGTAGCAGTCGACTACGTGTCAAAATGGGCAGAAGCTGTTGCCCTACCCAATAACGATGCCAAAAGTGTGATGAGCTTCATCAAGAAATATATCCTCACACGACATGGTATTCCGAGAGCAATAATCACAGACGGAGGTAAGCACTTCTGTAACAAGTACCTTGACTCCCTACTTTCCAGATATGGTGTTACTCACCGTGTAGGTACCCCATATCATCCTCAAACGAGTGGGCAAGTAGAAGTCATGAATCGAGAAATCAAGAAGATCTTGGAGACAACTGTTGGACAATCTAGGAAAGACTGGTCCAAAAAGCTCGATGATGCTCTTTGGGCCTACAGAACAGCCTTCAAAACACCAATTGGCATGTCCCCATATCGAATGGTATACAGTAAGGCTTGTCACCTCCCTGTCGAGCTTGAACACAAAGCATATTGGGCAATCCAATTCCTCAACTTTGATACCAAGGAAGCTGGTCAAAAGAGGTTGCTTCAATTAAATATGATTGATGAGATGCGGCTCAACGCTTATGAAAATGCCAAAATCTATAAAGATCGCACAAAAAAGTGGCATGATAAGCGTATCATCCTTCAGAACCTAAGGGTAGGCCAACATGTATTACTCTAAAACTCTAGACTCTGCCTCTTTCCCGAAAAATTGCGCTCAAGATGGTCCGGCCCATTCACGATTAAAGAAATTTTTCCACATGGAGCAGTTGAGATAATGGATGGTGACCGAAGCTTCAAGGTTAACGCTCACCGTTTAAAGGTTTACCAAGGTGGAAATTTTGATCCCGTTAAAACCGCTATCAGTCTTGCTTAGCTTGGATCAGGTTCAGTCCGTCGAACTTAACGACGTTAAACAAAAGTGCTTATGGGGGACAACCCATTCAAATTTTGATTTCTGTTTTGTTTATATGTTTGTTGTTTGTTTTATTCAATTTTCAGGGATAGCTAAGAGTTAAAAAGGCAGCATGCCCTGGGTGTGTAAATTGAGCACGACCGTGCTCAAAGAAAAATTTGAAAATTGAGAATCAGAGGGGTGCACGCCTGAAACCGTGCTACTTAGCACGCCGTGCCACATCGCACGCCCCTGGCAAAACCGTTGGCATGCCTGTACAAGGTAAGTAGTCTTTGCCTTGTAGGAAAAACACGCGCACGCCCCAAGCCGTGCCGCGTCGTACGCCCGTGCCCGCTTGCGCTTGCGCTAATACCTCCAGAGGCTTGCACGCCCCAAGCCGTGCCGCGTCGCACGCCCGTGCCCGCTTGCGATAATACCTCTAGAGGCTTGCACGCCCGTGCGTGCTATCAACTGGACTTCCAGGAGCAAGCACGGTCCAGACCGTGCTGAACCACACGCCCGTGCATGCTATTCTATTTAAATAACACGCCCTGAATCCAGCGCGCACGCCCTTGCCGCCAGTTGCATTTTCTCTCATTTTCTCTCGTTTTCTCTCATTTTCTTTCATTTCTCTCACACTTTCTTCAATATTTTGCATCAGAATGCCTCCCAGGTACAAAAGAAGCCAACCTGGTTCATCTGTAGCAGCTGGACGCCGCTCCTCTCGCTCTTCCACCGCATCCCCACCATCTGACAGTCCCCCACTTCCTCCTTTCGAGCCAAGTTCTCCCGCGCAATTAGAAAGGTACCATAAACTCTCCTCACGCCCTCTTTTGCCAAATAAATTTATAGACGTTGATGCTTTATCAATAGTTGGACTTAAGGATGCGGTGATTGAGCCTTTAAGGCGTGTAGGGTGGGGAACTTTTATTGACATGAAGGATCCGGTGTATCCCCCTCTGACCTTAGAATTTTTAAGCTCCTATTCTTCCATCATCAGATTTCCAATCGGATGTGTTCAAAATTTTGTTCGGTTTCGTCTGCTGGGTAGAGATTTTGAACTGTCAATAGATGAATTGAGTCACATTTTTTATTTTCCCACTGAGAATGCAGCTACACAACTACCCACAGATTCTTTTGATTCCGATAGGTGGAATGAACTGACGAGAGAAACCGGTTATAACCCTAGGATCTCTAAGGCCTCCAAACTAAAAAGTCCTGCTTTAAGGTATATACACAAATTTTTGGTCAGTACCATATTTGGCCGCAGTGAAAGTGACGGAGTTTTAGGGCGAAATGAGCTATATTTTCTATGGGCCATAAAACACGGGGTCTTATTAAATGTGGGTTACTGGTTGGGACAAAAATGGGCTCGAGTGGCACGCGCAGATAGGGGAGCCATCATGATGGGTAGTTTTATCACACGCATTGCTACCTATTTGAGGGTGTGGAACCCGGCTAGACCTATTTATGACAGTCTAGGTGGAGGCAAAGGCACCAGGATAGATATCAATATGATGATCCATATGAGGATTGTGGAGAAATTAGAGATTCATACCGAGTCATAGGTGCCCGAGCAGAAACTACTGACGATGACGCGCCTGCAGCAGCTGACATTGAGGAGGATCAGCCACCTCCTGCCCCTGGTTTTAGTTTTGGTGCAGGTACCTCTGGAGCTGTACCTTCATTCCAGGGCACTTCCACTGTGTCCAATGATGAGATGCTTGCCCGAATGCTCCCTCGCATGGACGTGTTCGACACTCGACTTACTGGCATGGAGTCCATGATCACTGATCATTTCCAGTCACTTGAGATCACGCAGGGCAGCATCAATTCTTGCCTCGACACTCTGCAGGGTCAACTTCAGACTATTCTTCACTTACTTCAGCCCCCTCCACCTCCTCCACCAGAGGCCTGATATTTTTCATATTATTTTGATTATTCTCTCTTATATTTCTGGTTGTTGAATATTTCACATTGGTTTTATTTGATTACTTACGATTTTGGTTAGTTGCAGATGAATATTTGGGGTTTTAATAGTTTTTCAATTTCAATATTTTGGTTATATTTTTCATATGCTCCTTCCATCATAGCTTGGATGCACGTCGCATTGTCTCACATCAACAATGGTACTTTTCTCCAATCCTTAGTCTTTCTTAAATATTTCATAAGTTTGGGGAATTGCATCTAGCTCATTGAGGACAATGTGCTCAATGAAGTTGGGGGAAGAAATTTTATCTAAACTATAAAATTAATTCTAATAAAGTGTTGTTTTGTTTTAATAAAATAAGTATGGAATAATTATGATCGAAATTTAAAATTTATCTTAAATTCATTAACCTTTGAATAAATTAATGATGTTTCCAAAGTTAATTGTTTTTAACCAAAATTATATTTTTAACATACTTCTTTGATTTAACCATTTGTTTAGAAAATTTTGAATCCTAACTTGAATAAAAAGACAAAGGACACTAAAGCCGTATTACATGTATGTTTTTAAATCAATAAAGGGCGAAGGTATTATGAAAAAGAAAGATTGAAGGAAATCCATCCTAAACAAAGTAGTATGGAGCATAAAATGCAACTACTTATTGCTTATATTCCTATATAAAATTATAAATATATAAGTGGTATGGAGCATAAAATGCAACTACAAAAGAGGCAAAAGATGAGAAGTGGTATGGAGCATAATATGCAACCAACTTATGTGATAGAAGTAGGCTACCTAAAAATACCTTGAGATGAGAAATATTACATGTAGGCTAAAATTGTCCTAAGTACTTACTATTCTAAAGAAGGAGACAAAAGTGTTCTTTACTCATGTCTAATAAAAAGAATATGTTATATTAATTTTGGCTAGAAATAACTAACATAGGAAATATATACAATTTATTCTTATGTTAATAATTTGGGTATTTATTAAATTCGTGAATAATTATTCCATACTATTTCAAGGGAATTTTATTGCTTGAGGACAAGCAATAGTTTAAGTTTGGAGAATTTTGATAGCACTAATTTTTATAGTGTTTTTATTTTAATTTTCACTAAGAATTCTAGTATATTTTATCTATCTAAATTAGTTTTTATATAATATTGTTATATTTTTATTAAAAAGCTTCCTTGAAACACAACTCACTTGATTTGGAGGAAAATTGTAGGATTATGCAAGAAAAGAACAAAAATAAAGGCAAAACATATTTAGCACGCTCCAGCCCGTGCTGATCAGCACGGCCGTGCCAAACGCAAGGCAAAATAGGCAAAGATCCAGAGACGTGCATGCCCCAGCCCATGCTGAGCAACACGCCCGTGCCACAATAGCCATAGACTTCCAGGGGCTTGCACGCCTCAGACCGTGCCAAGCCACACACCCGTGCGCGCGCTGGAGATAGAAGCTTGGCCCGTGCAGCTGAAGCACGCCCGTGCTACACATGTTCCAGACTTCCAGGGGCTTGCACGCCCTAGGCCGTGCCAATGTGCACGCCCATGCGCGCTCTACCTTCCAGACCGTGTTGAACAACACGGCCCATGCTGAGAGCCTTAGACTTCCAGAGCCTGGCACGCCCCAGACCGTGCCAGGCAGCACGCCCGTGCCAAGCAAGAAATCCTGAATTTGAGTCAAATGTTGCCAACTAATTCCTACTATTTTCATAGCTCACTTTGGATAACTTTCCTCACATGCAAACCAAGATCAACTCTATGCACATGGGTGAGTCATGATTAAAGAAAATGGAGACCTAAAAGAGAGCTTTACAACCTAACAAAAGAAGACTTTGATCATTAAACCATATGGAATCCTATACCAAAGAAGTCTATATAAAGAAGAGGAGAGTTCATCTCAAATCATCCCATCACACACATTACATTCCACTCTACATCTATTCTCCCTCTCATAGCTTGTATATAGTTTCTCTTTTAGAAGTTAGGCATTCAAGAGTTGTCAAGTGTTTCAAGGAAGCCATCCAAGCAACCTATCACTAGTTCTTATTTCTAAACTCTTAATCTTGTTTATTTCTTTCATTATCTTTATTGATTATGAAATATTTATCAAGTATTGTTGAGTTTTATTTAAGTACTATGTGTATCTAAATTCTCATACTAGGGGGTTTGATGTAGCTTAATTTCTTTTCCAATTTATGCAATTAGATTTATTTTTCCTTATTCAAGTTATGATTTATTAATGAACTTAATGCTTCTAGGCAGAATTTTCCCCTAGATTGAATTATTTCAATTATCACTATCGGAAGAAGGATCTTTGATATGAAAAGAGTTAATAAAACACATGAGAATAATAACTTGATGCGGAAGCTATATGGTTTGACTCATGGGGGGTTTTTACAATTTATCAAACTTAAATTGTAAATTCTTAAACAACTATATAGCTTAATGATTTAATTCATATTTGATTTCGCTATTGGAAGATAGGTAATTAAATGGGATTAAAATAACTAGTAATACATCGGAAGAGCTTGTTAGTGAATTTAGAGTTGTTTCCCCTACTTGAATAATTAAATTGATTAATGAACTAATGAAATAAATTGGAAAGAATTAAGTGAAATCAAAACCCCTAGTAGTTTCAACCCCTTGATTCCTTTTAATCAACTTTTGTTTACCTGATTTTTGTTTATTTTACTTTTATACAATAAATCTCTTAATTATCGTTTAAATAATAACAAGATAACACAATTTTGGTACTTGGATTACAATCCTCGTGGGAACGATATCTTACTCATTCATATATTACTTGTAGCGATTCGTACACTTGCGAAATAAGCTGTCAGTAAACTTTGAAAATTTAATATGGGCATCAAGAGATGTCAAGCCAGTAGAATAAAAAATGTATTTGTGCGAAATTGAAATGGGGTCATGAGATATAGACCAAACTTGTTGCACAAATTTTTCGCAAAGAACTGGCATTGATTGTGAGGATAAATACCCTCATGAAGTGGATGCAATTATAATTTTGTATTTGATTAGTATGGCAATTTTTGAAAAATCGAAATGTGTTTAATGAATTAATGGATATCTATTTATATGGCTAACTTGATGTATATATATATATATATATATATATAAATCTCTGAAAAATTTTAGTTGCTTGAAGCATAAAATTAAATTCTCGGGAAATTTATTCAACTAAATATTATATAGCTCTATATGGATTACGGATAATGATATCCGTGAAACATTGAAAAATCCTTAAAGCAAGTAAATCGAGATCTCGAGAAATATATTCAAAATTTCTAAATGGATTAAATAAATCTTAATACATATGGTATAGTCGCCTTAATGATATTTATGGCTGAAAAAATATTATATTATTTTATGATTACATTCTACTTATAAGATTTTATTTTTGAAAGTATAATTCACATGATTTTATATTTTTTATATTTACTCTATATACTATCACATGTAAAGTTATCTCTTGATTAGTAAATATTTATTGAAAGAATATTATAATATGTTCATGCAATATTTATAGAGATATTTAAATATGAATTTATCATTATTTGATCATAAATATTATTGAAACTCCTGAAGAGTTTTCAAAAATTATAAATTCCTTAAAGAAGAGTTTGAGATGAAAGACATTGGAAATATAAAGTTTTGTCTCGGCCTAAAGATAAAAAATTTCATAAACGAAATTTTGTCTATGAATCTATATATATGACTAAGTTATTCAAATGATATTATGTGGATAGTAGTGAGGTCACCTAATGAGAAGATGACCATTTTTCACTTTGAGAAAATTATGAAGAACTCTTAGTCTTGAAGTACCATATCTTAGTGCAATAAAAGCGCTAATGTATCTTGTTACTCATACTTGACTTGATTTTTATAAATTTTATTAGCAAGATATAGTTTTTCTTGGATATGAAGAAATTAAATTGAGTTAAACATATATTTTGACATCTTTATAGCACAATATATATGAATTATATTATAACTAACATGTCAAAATCAGATTTGATTAGCTATGAAAATGCAGGTTATTCATTTAATTCACATTATGTCAGATTACAAACAAGTTATTCATTTACATGTGGAGGTACAATTATTTTATGAAATTCAAGAAACGAAGTATTGCTACTACTTTTTTTAGCCATGAAAATTTTAGTAACTCATGAAGAAAGACGAGAAGTACGTGCAGTCTATTTGTTTAGGAAGAAATTTCTACAATATTATAAGAAGATAATACTCCATATGCACATCTCTCCTGAAGGAAGAATATGTTAGAGGAGATAAGAAACATATATTTCAGTAAAATTTTCTTCACTTATGATCTCCAAAAAAGAATGGTGATATTGAAGTTCAACTACTTAAACGATGATATTGTTGATTTTGCTCATCAAAGCAGTTTCTACTATAAGTTTTCTACTACAAGCTTTCTACCATAAGTTTTGAAGGATTGCTACATAAAAATTGAAATGCATAAACTCAAAGATATCAAGATTTATCTTCATGAGGGGGAGTAAATACGCACTGTGTTTTTTTTCCCTTTAAGCAAGATTTTTTTCCACTGGATTTTCTTAGTAAAAGTTTTTAATGAGGCAGTATTTTAGTGTGTATTTAAGAAAAGAATAAAGTACTCTTTTTTCCTCACCAAGATTTTTTTTCCTACAGGATTTTTTCTTAGTAAGGTTTTAACGAGACATAATATTATTTAAAAAATGGACATCTAAGAGAAAGTGTTATGAAATAAGTAGATGTCCTGTATGAACTAGAAGTCTGTATTCTTAATTTTTGCGAACACTATCTTCCGTTGTAGGACTTTATTAAAGTTCCACTTATGTAACTATATCTTTATAGTTTCTCATCAATAATAAACACTCTAGTATTTCTCTCCCTATTTTTCATTATTTTATACGAAAAATAAATTTATGGTAAAAAATATACAGAAAGAACATCAAAGAGAAAACAAGAGCTACTTCAAACAGAAAATATTTATATAGGATATAGGTCATGACTTGCTTGCATGCATCTGTGTATAACTCCGTTCATGCACCAAGTCAATTTAAAAAAAAAAAAAAGATTTAAAAAAATTACTACTGTTTTATCATTTATTTTCCTATTGAATAGTCATAAATAACTTAAATAATTATTTTTAATTGATTTAGTATAGGCCAACTATAAATAAGTGCACCTTCATCGTAAATAAAATAGTTATGAATCGGAATCAGTAAATCAATTAATTATTACCTTAAAAGGATATCACTAAGAATCAGATCAGTTTATTAAAATTAAAAACAACAAACAATCCTACCTAACTGATCATGAGATATTCAAATTAAACATTAATAGTTGCATAAACTAAAATCACTGTTCTTGAAGTGCCAGATTCATGGATGCAAAATATTCCCTCTGTACTAGTTCCATTTTTCTTCTTGCATATATTTTTTAATAGTCTCGTATATACTTTTAAAAGTATTTTTGTTTTTACTTTTTCATAATATTAGTTGACTTTACTCAATGCTAGAGAAAAATTTTAATTTTCGGTAGTCAATTGTCGTCCCTCTCTTTTTTTCTCTTTTCTCCCTAGTCTTCTAACCATAATTATAGTTTAAAGTTGTAGCTGTTCATCAACGACAGTCACTATACTACTTTTTTTTTTTTTTCCGCTCATCTTCTTTTACTTTTAATCTTTTATTCATTTTAATAAAATCAGATTTGTTTTGATTAACATATCTATCATTCTTTTATTGTTGCTTTCTCTCTATATTTGGAGTTTTTTTTTTTTAATTCTATATGATGATGGTCTCTTCTTTATGAGAGTTTATTACTAAATAAAAATATGATACGTGACTTTATTTGCTTGGAGATTTTTAGATCTTGATTTACAGGTGTGACTTCGACAATGGAGCCTCGTAGTGCAGTATTTTCTTACATTGATGCTATCAAAGCAAGGTAAAAGAAACTCATCAAGTGATATTATCAGGTCCCTTAGCTATTGTTCTTGAGAAGTGATCGAGTGTGGCCCAGTCCTCAAAAGAAGTTTTGATGAATATCCTTCTTTGTATCATTTCCAAAAAAAGTTGACGATGTTCATCGTATGTTGCAAATTTTTTGAAAAACAATCCAGATATAGAAAATTTAAAGAAATTATTGTTTGGTCGTTGAAATCAATTAACAGACTAGTTATTTATATCTTTTATCAAAATCAACTCCAAGCGGAAAGATCTAATAATATTTTTTTAAAAATTTTAGTTCGTTATTTAAAAGAATATGAATTCTTTTGTTTGGTTAAAAGATTGACGAATTCTATTATTACTATTAGTAAAGTTTTATATACGATCTATTTAAACTTCTTGATATTATTATTAATAAATTACATTTAAAAAAATATATTTTTTAAGATGATTAATTTTGAAATCTTGATATACTAATTATTTATAAATTTTTTAAGGAAATATTAATATAAAATTTTTAGGGTCTTAGAATATATATAGAAAAATAAATAAAAAAATTATAGTTAAACTAACTATTCTTAAATTGTGTGAATCGTTCTAGAAGTCTAATTTTGGTACTGTGAGTAATAACAAATCAAATTCATGGAAAATTTGGATAGACAGTTATTGTTTCCATAATAAAAGAAAAAAAAAAGAAAATGACACATTTTTTATTTTACTACATTTATTTATTAAATTTTCAATTAGATTTATTTCATGTCAAGTATTATAAATTCTTTTGGTTTTGTCTATTCATTTTTATGATCTTTTATGAATGTTTTTAATTTATCAAACGTAATTTATTATTTAGTAAATTATTGTAGTTGTTTATAAGAAGATCACAAATATTAAAGATGAAATTATAACATATAACCAAACTGTCTTGAGAAATCCATAACATAAGCAAAGTAAATTAAGAAAAACAAATTACAAGCACTAATTGTCTTTATAAATCATATTCAAGGAAAAGCTTCAATAACAGATAGAACAGCTGCAATGGATTTTATAGTATGTCGGCTAAAACCAGCCTGCTTAAGAACATATTCCCATTCCTCAGAGGTCCTCTCTTTACCTGTATCAGTATGAGCCATCACCACCATGTCCAATGCCAACCTAACGAACTCAAGCTTGTCGTCTTTTGCTTCATCGACCACAGCTTCAACAATTATCACCTTCCCAATTTCATTCGGAATAGCTTCCTTGCACTTCTTCAAGATATTGATACATTCATCGTCATTCCAATCGTGAAGAACCAACTACGATTTACAAGTAAATTAGGTTAAATGTCATTCAACATTTAAGTGAAAGGAAGAAGGAAGAAAGGAGTCGCAAGAAAAACTGAAATACCAAAAAGAATATTCATCTAAACATATTATTTTATGCTCCATTTAGCCTCTTACCTTTTGAATTGTTTTTTATTAGTATACGATTATTATCCTTTTGTCTTTTCTTTTCCATCCTATAGTCTTTTCCGAGTCAGCAATAGCTTTTACTTGTCATTAACAAAGTATTATAGTAATTAATTACATTAAAATATTTTTGTTATTTAAAATATAAAAAATTTGGATAAAATCTTGTTGAGTGGAAATTAAATATGTAAAAAGCACTCATATGATGACTCTGCTTTTAGTGTGTTAAAAACAATTGCAAGATGTAATGGGCTTCACCAGTAATGTTTCTGTGTCTTGGGTGACAAGGTAAGTAAACAAGTCTGCCAGTTTTTTTCTCAAGGAGTTGCCTTTTTCTTTTTTCCATGCTAATCTTAAAGATTTGAAATAGAAAAAAACTTGCTCATATTTGGTCTACATGTCTATTCATGGAATAAACTTCTAAAAATAGAGATTTTTTAAAAATTGTTTCTATTTTATCGTTTTTTTTTTTTTTTTTTTACAACTGAATGGTTAGAAATATCACCGTTCCAAAAAAAAAAAAAATTATTGATTTGGTTCATGGTTGAACCATAGACCAAGTTTAAGTGCCTTTTTCTTTTTATGGGAGTTGTCTTTTTCATCTTTCATGTTAATCTTAAAGATTTGAAATGGGAAAAACTTGGGTATATTTGGTCTATGTGCCTATCCATAGAATAAACTTCTAAAAATAGAGATTTTTTAAAAATTGTTTATATTTTATCATTTCTTTTTACAACTGAATGGTTTGAAATATCACGTTCCAATGAAAAATTTCATTAATTTGATTCATGGATAAGCCATAGACTGGGTTTAGATGAGTCGCTTTGGTTTACAATATTATTTTAAATCATGTTGAGTCTTTCATGTATGAAGTCTGGATTATTAATAATCTTTGCTTCATTTTTTCTTAAAATTTTTTTAAAAAATACAAAAACAAAATGCAAGCAAAAACTGACCATAAGCAAAGCAGCATCAGCCTTTGGCACACTCTGAAACATGTCACCACCAACATGCCTAACACCATCACATTCTTCTGCAACATCCACAACATGAGGAAGATCAAAGTTAATGCCTTGAATCCAAGGACAAAGCTTAACCAATGTCCTTAAAGCAGTCCCATTTCCTCCACCAACATCTACCAAAGTTTTTACCCCATCAAATACCTCTACACACCCTTCAACTATACCAGACACCATTTTCCTAGCATTACAAGCCAGCGCATCATTGATTAGATTGCTATGGCCAGGGTTTTCTGCTGCATATTTCCATATATCGTCGCCGTGAGCTGCCTCAAACGCCGCAGACCCATTTAGTCTGACACGACAACTTAGAAAATGCCAAGGCGCCAGCATCACCGGACTGTTCTCTAGTAAAAACAGAGCCGTCATGTTGTTCTCGCCTGGGCCAAGTAACCGGCGAGACAGAGGTGTCTGTATATAGCCTTTGGTGCCATCGGCGGTGAGTTGCTCTTTGAAAATATTGTGATGGACTAAGAACCGCATGATGCGGTGAAGATAAGATGGGTTACATTCAATGGTGGATGATAAGTCAGTTAGCGTGATGGGTCCTTGATGGTTTTCAATAGCATTTGCTATTCCGAGCTCCAAGGCACACTTAACCACTGCAATATTGCTAAACCCAAACATATATTTCCACATTTCAATTTCCATCTGTGCTTCTTCTTCTTCTTGTTTTTCCCTCATTTTTGAATCTCTTTTTTTGTTTTTCGGAAAGCTACAAAATAGAAAACGAATATTGTGTTACTTTGGGTAAAACGAGTTGTGCCGCGGCATGGCACCACGGCTTCTACTTATAATGAATTGCCGTGTGACACCTTTAGGTTGGAACTTTAATTAATTATATTTTAAAATTATAAAATATTGCTAAGTCTAAAAATTTATTTGCCACCACTAAAAAATTGAAAGTTAAAAAAAAAACATTTTCCAATGCTATTGTTTATTTAATCTGTAAAAGTCTGATGTGTTAAAAAAAAAAAAACATTGTCCATCACGCTCTCTATTTTTAGAAGATCTGTTAGACATCGTGACTCAACTTTTTATTATTTTCTCCTATTTATTCATTTTTTCTTTTTTTTTTTTTAATTTTTCTTTTATGTCTTCTCTTTTATTAGCGTTCAAATTTTTTCTCGTAATGAAACTAATTTCTTCTCCATGCTCAAGCAAAAAAATATAAAGTTGTGGTCGGTTGTCTATCTAACAAATTATCAACATTGGATGTGCCAAGTAAGAATTTACAGTGCAAAAGAAAAGCCCTGGTAATTGAAGTGAAGGAACTGCGTTCAAGTTAACTCTTTTTTTTCTATTCTTCATTTTAATTCTTTTTCGCTTTTTTGTTTTAATTTGATTATTGTTGTATGTTCAGTATTCGTAATTAAATAACTCAAGAATTAACCTTAGAAATTAATGTGAAACCAACTCTTCAGTTCTCCTTCTTTCCTATGAAGGGTACTTTTATTGTATATCATGTTTGTTCCTAACTTTTTTAGGATTACCTACTATATGAACTAATTTTAATAGGATACTATTCCTTTAAGGCTAGCTCATCTTCTATTTGTTATTTGTTATTCTAGCTTATAAAATCAATACTTTTCATATTTGCGTTTTAAGATTCAGCCACCTTAAGAAAGCAAATGATTCAAATTAGGAGTAACAAAACCAGGAAGGTAGAGAATATGTTTTTAGTTTATTGTATTTAGTTACAGATTTAATTTTAATTACATACATATCATCAGAAAATTTTAATGTAATCAAGATGCATTAGAGAGCCATTTTTAAAATATAATGTCTATATAGACACATTCAGCAACGTCACCATCTACAACTTCTATTATTAAGACACATCAGCTATAATCCATGGTTGTATTAGAGATGTTCTAATATTTTTTACAAGATGTGAGAAGATTAATTGGACAAATTATTATAATTCTATCTAATAAGTTTTTGACTTAATCACATATTATATATATATAGAGAGAGAGAGAGTTGTAGTAGGAATCAACTTCTATCACAGATAAAGTAAGCTGAAACAAAGAAAAAGTTCATCGTGTTCTCTTTGTTCAACATATTTTTTTAGAAAATTTCAAGCTTTTTCCTTATTTTAATTGGCCAACTTAATTAATCTGTTTAATTTAATATTAGTATAATAATGATAATTGCTTATAATTGATAACATTTGAAAACTAATCTAATCTAATTATCTAACCTAATCCAACTAAAAAACCTTATCTTTTAAATCTAGATAGATTTCTTTAAATTGCACATGCTATTGTATATAATCTCTTCCTCTTTTATCATTATATATTATATATTATGGTAAGTTTTCTTTTTTTTCTGGACCTTAGTTGATACTCCTTTCAAAAGTTGCATCCTTCTTCATAGGATTTGCAGCACGCTAAGGCAACATACACAATTTGAGGGAAGGTTCTTAATATCATTATACATTTTTTTTTTTTTTTCGTGTAAATCATCGGTATTTTGACTTTTTTACTAAAGATGGTTTAATCTAACTTAGGGGTTATTACATAATCCATTTTAGTGGCGTGTTTGTGAATTAGCAGTTGCGGGAAGCCTATCAAATTTCAATTTTATTTGTTTGGTTATATTTGTGATTCAAACTTGAAAAATTGAAGAAGGATGGAAAGTCAAAAGAGAGAAAGTATTGATTAAATGGAATTAAGTAAGATAAAGAAAAAAAGTGGAAAATCAAAAGAGAGAAAGATATTGGTTAAATGGAATTAAATAAAAGAAAAAAAGTTAGATCAAAAGAGTTGGAGACTCTTTTAGAATCTAACCATATCCATTTACCACCTAAATTTAATTGCATTAAAAAGTTGGAGATTGAATTTAACAAATTTGATCCGCCAAATTATTTTGACCTCTTTTTTTATTCTTTTTCCAATCAAAAAAATCGTTAAAACATAGAGTTTCGATTCCAGATTCTATTATTATTCAAGAAGCACAACGGAATGAAATTAGCTAAACACAAATCCATATACTTATGTTTAATTTTTATTTACATATAAGTAATTTGCTATTTATTTATTTATTTGTTTTGCTGTGTATATATATAAAACAGAATAGTCCCCAAGTGATGTTACCTATAGATATATCTCAAACTAATTATATGTATTTTTTTAGTAAACGATTGAATTGTTTTAATTAATTAATGGTACCTTATTTCATACCAGATCAATAGAACAAAGTAGATTAAATTGGACTGAGTGGTTTGAGAACTGAGAATGTAAGAATTCACAACTGTTGAGGACGTTAGTTTTACTATTAAAAAAGTTTTCCTAACTGGATACGCATTCCAAAACTTCTATATGGTTAGTATTTAATTAGTTAAATTATCATGTAATTATTAACATTATTTACCAAATGAGTGTTGGGTCTTTTTTTTCCTTTAAGTGAGGTCAAATGTTTAATCCTCAACGATGGAGCAAATACTTGCCGGGAGGAGATGAGCTATAAATTAATTCATATTTGGTAAAATTAATACGTAAAAAGTAGAAAATATTACTTTTAGAAAATGGAGGATAGTTTTGTCATAAAAAGTCATATTACGTAGTTTTATGGAATTTATTTGGAAATTCCACCTATTTTTATAGAATTCGGTGTAGTTATGTTCAATTCCATATAATAAAATTCTTCAAATTGAAATCTATATTTTTTTTTCACTCCAAATACAAAAATATAAATTTTTAAATGAATTTCACAAAATTTTGTGGAATGCATTTGCTCCAAATAAGGGCTAAATATTTAAAAAATAAATTTGCAAAATTAAAACTTTCAAATTTTAGAAGGCTTAATTATCTATATGTATTCATTTGAAAAATTAGTTTTAATCAAATATAACCAATCAAATCAGAAAAATTATATATCCTTCTCAAAAAATAAAAAAAAATATATTTTTAAGTGAAAATATTTTAAGGTTATTATTGAAAAATTGTATTCACTTATTCCGTACCAGTCTTCCAGCGGGATATATGGTTATGTCTACTCATATATCTTTAAAGTTATTTTAAGGTATCTTCAGTGTCATTAAGATTATTATTGAAAATCTCATTGTTCCCCCTAATTTCCAAATTTATATATAGTATAGATAATTCAATAATAATAGTTATTCAAGCAATTCAGTAATACCTGCATGCGAAACGCGGAATTATAACTATAGTTATATTATAGGTGGAGTCAATATTTAATTTCTGTGTCAATATTAATTTTTATTAGGTAGGGCGGATGGGTATATATTCACCCGCGGGTCAATTTGTCATCCCAAATTAATCAACAATATTTAATTACTAATTTAAACCATAAACTATATGTTACATGGAATCACACTTTTTTCGTGCATTATTTTTAGAACTTCGCTTTCAAAACCATATATGATTGTTTTGAGGCGAATTGCAATTATTTTTAAGGCAATTAAAACATATTGTACAGAGACTAAAATATATTTTAAGGCAAATTGCAACTATTTTTTAATTAAACAATTTTTCTTTCTTTTTTTTTTTAAATTAAAAGGTAGCCCTCCACTATTTAGTTTATACTAAAAGTTCTACAAATGAATGAGTCATAAGGTGTAAATTTTTTTTTCTTTTCCAATAAATGTGCTTTTTAAATATCAAACATGTTATTTTCACTCGTTTCAATCACTCGCTTAAGATTATCCTCTATTGTGTAGTATGTAGTATTATATATTATCTCGGCTTTAAAAGTCTTCAATGAATATTAAAAAAAATACATTGTGTAGTCTATAATATTATGTATTATTTCAGTTCATAAAAGACTTTAATGAATTAAAAAAAAATTATTTATCATTTTATCTGTAATTAAATAATAGTATTATAAAAGAAACCATTTACATCGTTGATTACACGGTTATAATGTGTATTTTTCTCTAGAAACCTTTTGTTAGTGGACAGCCGAATGCCATTGGCTACTGTACGTCAACCGGGACCCAGGGATGGTTCTGTTTGGTACAAGTCCTTTTTTTATCTGTTTTTCTTTGCTTTGGTTTTCGTATTAGGTTTCTTGTTTCAAGAACAACATTCAACTTCGATAAGGCGCAAGGAAAATCCTTATTTTGTTCGAGTTTTGATACTTTGATCAAATTGAATCTTTTTAATTTAGTTTGAATTAATTACATGTCACGACCCAATTCCATGGGCCGGACCGGCACTAGGGCCCAGGTAAGCTTAAGGCCCCCGAGACCCGTAGTAAGCCTGAAACACTAAAAAAATTTATTATCTCAATATAATTTTAAGCATTCAGTCCATATTATTATGAAAAATAAACCTCAATATCTTATTATTTCTCGGCCCAAGCTTATCTTCTACAGCATTCTATAGTTCGAGCCGAATTTACAATACATCACATTCTAATATGGGCTTACAGAATTATTTTGTCTATGTAAATTTACAGCTAAATATGTGTAAATTCTACAACTGCGGAGTCACTAGCTCTTTGGTATACATAGCTTTTTTTACGCATAATTACATGGTGAAATAATCATAGAACCAGGAAAATTTCTCTGTTGCCCTGCGCCGAAGAAACATAGCCTAAACCGGATTAAAGAAAAACTTATTTCCTGAAAAAAATAAACCAGACATGTGAGTTTTCTAAGAAGTAATATTTATTGCACAACACATGCATTCACACAAATGTATAAATATATCAATCTAGTCATCCGACTAGTTATGTGCTCACGCAACCAATCACACAAATGGCATATCACCAGCACTCACAAGTAATGTCACCTTCAATTAATCAAGTAAGTGGAAATTAGTCAGTGGCGCCACCTGAAACCCCAACGAGCCGTCCTCACACATGGCTCGCCCTCTCGTACATGTGCACCAGGGAGCCGATCCCCCATACGGCCAACTGGTCTAATCCTCACTGACCAGTCCTCTCATTATTTTTCCATTCTCTCTTCTCTTTTCCATATTAACAGGAGGCAACTCGGTGGTCTCCATCCAATCTAGATCATCAAGTGCTCACAACAGGAGGCCACCCTGCGGGCTACCATCAAATCTAGATTATCAGGTGCGCAACTACAAGAAGCCATCCTGTGAATTTCCATATAATGTATGTCATCAGGTGCACAAGGGGGCGCCGATCTCCCATTTTCCCGGCCGACGGTCAAGTATCATATCATAACCGGATCCATATCACAGACCGTCCTCACAAACCCATGGTGGTCCACTTCATCCCAATTCCACACAAACAAAGCACAACATATTCACAGCACAAATAATCAAACATTGCAATCAAATGCAAACATACTGATCAGTTGAACATCGTAATGCAATGCGCAATTAGACATCCATTTCTCAAATGCAAATAAATAATTAAATAAAATAAATACCATTAACAATAAACAATAATGATAATAATAAACAGTAGTAATGGAAATAAATAAATAATTAGATAATTAAATGAATAATAAAAATAATAAATAAATAATTAGAGCACTCTATTTATCATATATTAAGTTATCGAATTAATCCAAGTAAACTTATTAATTATGTTATTAATTAAAACTAGTCTAGGTTCTATTGAAATTTCGGCAGCATCTCCCCTAAAAATAGGACTATCTACCTGTTTAAATATCACAATAATATTATATATTTATCAATCAATGCACACAGCCCATCCGTCGGGCGATCAAATAGATAACTTTTCCCTTCCTCCATCCGAATAATAATGTCAACATTCAACTATTAATTCACAACTCATAATAACCTTCAAACATGTTCCAATAATATTATTGAACGTTCTTTGCTTCACATAAATATAATCAGCTTCTTTAGCTAATTGACAAATAAATGAAAATCCGTTATACATCTACATATAAACAGAAGTTATACCATTAAGTTAATTAGCTTCTAACTAATATAAAACTCCTTATTCAACCTTTATTTCATCATCCTTGCTTAAGTTATAAACAACATCTTTAAACATTTAATAAAATTCTAAACTAGCCACTAAGAACCAATGCTTCAATTAGATTTCAATTCCATAAATACTTCTACTAGGTAACCCAACTCACAACTTGAACGTATAACTAAAGCTTCCTAAATTTCCTTCATCTTGCCACGCAAATACAATTTCTATGTTAGTTCGTATAAAAATGGCAACGATTACCTGCAATAGCTACCCCCCTCCAAATGCAATAGGTTCTCCTTGATTTAGACTTATACATATACACACAAATTTCACTCATTTCCCATCAAAACTTAGATTCTTAACATCCTATAATCCATGTCAAGCAATGGTTTATAGAAATAATGAGATATAGCTGCTGCCATTTTAAAATTGCTCTAATTTATTATATAGAACATGCAGTAAACACATTAGCCTACACATATAAAAAAAAATTTCAGTTTATAGCTCATGTAATTTATTTGACAATGGTTTAAACTAATTTGCAATTACATTCTTCCAAAATTCAAGACTAACCAACTAAACATATCTGGCTATAGCTATTTCCACAAGTTAATCAATTTAATTTATTTAGAGAAGACTAAAAATGTTCTATATATGTATATATATATATATATACATAGGCTATTCTAATAACCTAATTTCCTATTATTCAAATTAATTTACTTAATTACTCTATTTAATTCATTAGTTAATCAATTCGAAATCTATAAAAAAAATTTGAGAATTGAGTGTTAGAGCGTACCGAATGAAAATCGGATGACGAATCCACAATCCAAGCGAGGAGAGGAAAAATCTGTCCATTGGGCCTCGCCGGAGGCTCGCCGGAGTGCCGCCGTCGGCCACCGTTCACGGTGGCTGGAAATCATTGTGACCCAGAAACGTGCGATTTGTACACCCCTAGAATCGAAATTTCGTCAAGGACACAAGTCCATGCTCCGTTTGTTAAATCGGTGGCCCATTTGGCCTAAACCGGCGCCACCCGAAGCTTGGCGCCGCCATCAATGGTGATTTCACCACCAAAGCTTGATCGTCGGAACTGGAGGGAGGGAGACACGCGCAAGGCCAAGAAGAGTCGATTGAAAGTCTCCTCGCCGGCTGTGTCCACCGGAAACGGCGAGAATCGCCGGAAAATAGCTTTGCACGGTGTCACGCTACTTCTAACGCGATTCCTTCTCGTTTCAAGCTCTGTTTCCGCAAAACGAGACTACAGATGGCTTCCTCCCATTGTGCTCTTCAATTTAGAGCTATGGCTCGCCGACTTTGGTGGCCGGAGGCCGGAGATCGGAGAAGAGGCAGAGAGGAGAACGTGCTGAGAAGAAGAAGGAGAGAAAGAAAAAGAAAAAAAAAGAAAAAAAAAAGAAAGGCGGTTTCTAGCAAATTCTAGGCCATTCCGGTTCGATTCAAACCGGTTTGGTCCAAACCAATGGTTTGACTTGATTTTTGCTTGGTTCGTAGGTTTTCACTTGATTTTTCAGATCCGGTTCAATTTATTTTACTTATTTTAATTAGGTTTCATAATATATCCTCCATTAACTAAATAAAACTAAAAATATAGTTAGTAATCATATTTGATTTTTAGGAAAATTAATTTATATATATACATAATAGATTAATTGCTGGACTTTCATATTATTACTTGAAAATTTAACTGTTTACGATTCAAATTTCTTTTCGACATTTTATTTGGGCTTGGGCCCAACTCGTGAAACTTTTGGGCTCAAATTAGAATTGTTCACTGTTTTACGGTCCATACCGTCAAAAATTCAGATTTTTGATTTAATAAAATTCTAAAGTTTTGAAAATAAAATTACGGGTTGTTTCATTACATTTGTGATTTCTTATTTAAGTTAATTAAATCTTCAATTAAATACTTACATGTAATAGTAATAACTTTAGAAACCTTAAATAATTATATTTTTATATTTGAGATAAACTTATATAATAGTGATGAGACAGTAAATTTTCCATTATTGATAATATTCTAATAATAAGACATCAGAAGAAAAATGCTATTTACTTATTTAGTCACCCATTGCAAAAGATAAATTAGGCAAAATTAATTAATTTGAAGAAAAAAAACATTGATGAAATAGAATTTGATTTGAAGATAAATTAGTGATCAATTATATTTCTGCAGCTGATAATATACCAAAATTTATTGTTAAAATTTGAGACTCAAACTACCAAATTGCCGCTGAAATAAAATTGGGTTATTTGAAAACCGATGTAGATACCAATATTCTGAATTAATTGCATCCATTATAGCCATATACGCTAAGTATGGTGACCGAATTTTCTTTACAGACGGATGAATCAGTCACTAAGTTAAAATGGGTACCAAATATCAGATTCTTAAGTACTTTATTTCAGTGGCTAAGTCAATTCCCATTCTTAAGTGGAAAAATTTTGAGTTATATATCTTCATATTCTTGTAGTTTAAACTTTACAATTCTATATCTATATGGATAAATAATTATGTTATCTTTCTATTTATATTTGTTTGCTACTGGTTTTTTTCTTCCTTCCATATGTTTTTCAAAAGGAAGATATTTGATACGTATTGTGACAGATTCATAAGTTATATGTATTAGTTTTGGATAAATACGTTGCTTGGTGTGAGTTGTGCGAGTTGTTGGACTGTATATCGACGAGAGTATTTCTTGATAAGTTGTGTGAGTTGCTGAAAATCCGTGTAAAATACGAATGGTATTTTAAATTTCTGCTCAACATTTAACCTATTAAAGACCAATTTATAACCGATTTAATAAATTAAAAGTAAGATTGTTTAAAATTGTTACGAAAAGAGACCGAATTATGACTAAAAAATTAATAAATAATTGCTAACAAATAGTGTCGGAAAGATATTTTTTAAAGCAATTCATCAGTATAATATAGTAATTAAATTAGAACTAATTAACAACATAAATTGTTAATGACCAAAGACATTCAACAATCAAATCAACACAGAATTAGTGTCTGGATAATAATTAGGGGTGTGCATGGGTCGGATTGGGATGAGAATTACATAATTTGTTTACAAATATAGAATTATGAGAAAGATTGTAAAACTAATTAAGAATTTCTGGATATGCTTCGTTATCAATGAAAACAAATTGTACAATATGATGAACTAATGGAAAACTGATAACCACTATGTATTTATACTAAGTACTATCTAGTACTGTGTGTATTTTCCTACTGTAGCAAAACTATTTTGCCTAACTAACTTCATTATTCACATCAACCTTTGTGCATATAAATTAATGTAGGCATCTTCTTCATGTTGTCCATTGTGCTAGTTGGACTTTGTGCAATCTCAAATCCATTTTGCATATACATATATAGTAAACCTAGTTTCTCAGTTCATTTTATCCTTAGCCAAGTTTTATAAACCTAGTATCGCTCTCTCAAATGTTTCTTTTAACCCCATCACCGTCTCCAACCCTTGATCTTTGCATTCCTACTTATCATCACTTCCATTAATTAACTTGTTCACCCCCCTCCCCCCCAAAGTTGGTATTGGATAAACTGACTAACCCCAACTTGGATACTAGATCATTAAACCGCGTAATGGGAAGTGATTTTGTGAGTAATTCAGCCAACTAGTTCCGAGATGAGACATGCGAAGTGCTAAGAAACCTAAATTGAAGCTCGTTTCGGACCACATGACATTCTATGTCAACATGTTTGGTTCATTAATGGAACACTGGATTCATGACAATATGGAGTGCCAATTGATTGTCACAAAACAAAGGAATGGGAAGAAGATATGGTAAACCAAGATCTCTTAAAAGATAAGAAATCAATTTTAATTTGCATGTTGTATTCGCCATTGCCCTGTATTCTGTTTCTACGGTTGAACGACTAACAACATTTTACTTCTTTGTTTTTCAAGAAATAAGCGAGTCACCAAGAAATATGCAATACCCAAAAAGAGATCGACGAGTAGTGGTGCATGCGGCCAAATCGGCATCACAATAAGCATGTAATTGAATGGAACTTTAATGAGCAAAGAACAAATCAAGAGAAGCAGTACCTTTAAGAAGAAGGTGAATGCAGCATTGAGATGACCAATACGAGGATTTTGCATGTACTAGCTCAACTATTGTACACAGTATGCAGTATCCGGTCTAGTGAGATTTAAGTACAGAAGATGATCTACTAATCGACGGTATTGTTTTGGACCGAGTAATAAAGTGCCCATTTCAGGTAATAATTTGTTCCCTTATGCCATTGGTGTATGTGTAGTTATAATTGTATCAAGATTTGCATCATGTAGTAAATCAAAAATGAATTTACGTTGAGACAAATACATACCTTGTGTAGATCTTGCAATTTCTAAGCCCAAAAAATACTTTAGATGACCAAGGTCCTTAATAATGTAGGCTTTGTGTAAAAGTTCTTTCACTACTAATCAAAAGGTCCAGTAATCAACATATAATCAACGTAGACAATAAGAATAAGAAAACTGTCACCAGAGCCCTTAGTGAATAGGTAATGATCAGTGGAAGATTGAGAAAACCCATAGCTGAGCAAGGTAGCAGTGAATTCTTTGTGCCATTGCTTGGATGCCTTAATATAACACTCTAGTGGAAGCATGCCCTCATCAATTTGCCCATGTAAGTAGGCATTATTGATGTCTAGCTATGTAAAGGCCATGATTTTGTTATTACTAAGGCCAATAGAACCCTGACAGTAACCAATTTTGTAATAGGGGAGAAGCTTTCTATATAGCCTAGACCTAGGAGTTGATTGTACCCCTTAGCCATTAGACGAGCCTTGTATCTATCAACAGTACCATCTATTTTATATTTGATTCTGCAAACTTATTTAGATCCTATGGCCTTCTTTCCTTTAGGTAATTCTATAACAAGACAAGTGCCATTTGCCTTTAGTGCATTTAATTCAACCTAGATTGCCTGTAACTACTTCTCATCTTTTTTAGCATGACTAAAAGATTTAGGCTAATGGACTTTAGATAGGTTGCTTTGAAATGCTAGATAGGCAATAGAATATGATAAATTGTGGAAAGACAACCAATTTGTTTGATGTGCAGGTGATCTGTCATTACTATTGGAAGAGACAAGAGCTACAAAATCAGCAAGCCAAGCAAGTTTAATTTTGGTTCTAACTCTTCTCCTTAATTCTAGTTGTGGGTCAGTTAATGCAGGTATGGTACTGGTATGATCTATTGTATGAGAAATGGTATTTTGTGGTGGAATTGAGGTTGTGTTTTGGTTTTTGTGGTATCTTGGTTTGTTGTAATATTTTGGGATTGGTGATTTGTGATAGGAGATGAAAATTGAGTCTGTATGTTTGGCTATGGTTGCATGTTTGATTGTGTGGTGGATTATGATTATGAATGATTGCTGGTAGTGAATGAGGGTGTGTGTGGTATGTGGGATATTGTCATCCATGCATGTTAGGAGGGAGAATTGGAAGCTATAAGTGGGTATTTGGTTGTGATTATATTCTCTTTGAAACTGACGTCACTAGAATGAAATATTTTTTTGGTGTTCAAATCATAAAGTCTGTATCCTTTCTATTGAGGTGCGTAGCGAAATAAAACAATAGGAATTACTCTTGCATCAAATTTGTTGTTTGGTGTGACTTGTTTGCAAAGCATAAGCATCCTATGATTTTGAAATATGTGATATTTGGGGGTTTGGTATGTAAAACCTCAAAAGAGGATTTCCATTCAATATTTCTATAGGTACTCTATTTATTATGTGAGTGGCTCCCAATAAAATTTCTAACCAAAAATTCTTAGGGAGTCTAGATTGAAGTATAAGAGCTCTACCTATTTGCATTAGGAACTTATGTTTTCTCTCTGCCCTTCCATTTTGTTAAGGGGAACAGGGATAAGTTAGTTGCGTATGATACCTTTTTGAGATAATAGCTCCTATAATTATTTGTTAATGAATTTGTCCTATTATCTGTCCTTATTTTCTTAATTTTTGTCTGAAATTGTGTGCTAATCATGCTTAGGTAGTGTCTAAAAACCTCAAGCACTTGAGTTTTGTCTCCTATCATATACACCCATGTATACCTACTGTAATAATCTAATAGTGTATCCATATATCTTGCACCTACCACTAATTTAACTGAAGATGGACCTTACAAATCAGTATGTTCTAAATCAAATTTAGTTTATGCATGGCTAGTACTGGGGGAAAAGGCAATGTTTTTGTTTTGATTAGGGACAAATGAAACAATCCTTAAATTCAATGTTTGCATTCAACAATTTAGATATGTGTTTCAATCTAGCATTTGATATATGGCCTAGTCTAGCATGCCAAAGCATTCCTACATGCTTATTATGATTATCACAAGAGTTAGTACCACTACAAGTAATATTTGAATGAAAAGATGTGTTATTCAGTAAGTATAGACTTCTTTGAACCCTTCCAATAGCATGAGTGCATCAGTATGGATATCTTGTAATAGACAATGGTTAGTTTTGGTTTTGACAGAAACATTGCATTTTTTGGCAAGGGTATGAACTGAAATCGGGTTGCATTTAAAACTAGGGACTAACAACACTTCATGTAAAATCAATCTGTGATTTATCTTTATTGTACCAGCATGTGCGACTGTTTTATATGAACCATCAGCTAGTTTGACAAGTCTAGGTGTTGGTAATTTGTAAATGTAATAAAAAAGTTTTGGGTTTTCGCACCTGTATTTATTATCCAATTGCTTTTATCCTTAATCATGTAATTAAAATGAGATGTGTTTACATTACCTGCAAATCATGTATTATCTGCACTATCAGCATTTTCATTGATCTTGCAAGTTTGCACTTCTTTGCCCTTCACCATCTTCATAACCTCTTGCTAAATCTACTTTGTGATATTCTCATTGCAGTCTCCATATGTAACGTCCCTTCCCAATCCACCCGTTAACCTGAATGAACCGAGCCGAGATGCTACAATCTGGTTGAACCTATGTTTTGTCATGCTGATATCATTCTGTAGGCTAAATATGATGTCATTGCTGTTGCTTTCGACATTAGTTAGATACAGCTATGTACTTATATTTACAAGACATGATACTAGTTTCCAAAATGAAATGGGCCCAACTATGTGCCCTCTACATGCCGTGATAAGTATAGACAAAACCAAAATATCAAAATGAGTAGCTACCCTGAAGACTGAGTCTTCAAACGATGAACTGCAGTAGTTGTAAAGATGATTCTCTACGGTCCAGACCTAGAACCTGCGAGTTAAAACAAGTAACTCGCTGAGCAAATAAAGCTCAATGGATATCTCAACTTAATAAGAAATAAATAAATAAACATGTAATCACACATATCAATATACTTTCATAATCTTACCTGTTGTTCATTATGCTGTATGAAGTATGCACCTTTTATAATTTATATATAATACAATCTTATAACTGTATGGCTCCATAAGGTTACAGTGAAACCTAAGTGATAAGAAGAACTAGATGAATACTGTATGGCTGGGCTGCTATGACCCATATATAAATCATATCCACTCAACGGCCTGTAGCCAGAGTACCAAACTGTATAGGGCGCAGATCTGCTATCCTATGTCGCGACATAGTCTTATCTACGTGGTTTCCACCTAGCCTCAGTGGAGCATATTATTTGTATTTCAATAATACAATAAACATATTAAATTATTCATAAAAGTCATAAACCAGACTGTTTAATATGCTCTTTCTGTATGTTTCTAACCTGTTTCATGCTTTTTTCGTAGACAAATACAAGTAACATCTAATGAGTAATAATGCAAACAATTGATAACTTGCATGTAAGGTAGAAACAATTGATAAATTGTTAGGGCAGCCTGTACATGTGTCACAAATTCTAGCATAACTCTTTCTGCTTAAGTCTAATTCAGGTATTTCTAAATTCTATGGTTAGTTAACACGTTAGGGTAAAAATATGTCTTCTATGACTTCTCTGTAATATGTCGGTAAAGGAGTCAAATATTGAGCTAAAGTAGCAACTTCCAGTTTGCCCAGCTGTTGGTTTTCAGTTTGCACAGTTTATACCATTTTGGTCATATCTCTCAATTTATAAGGCCAATTTAGGTGATTCCAAATTCTATGGTTAGCTAACACATGAGGTACAAATATATCTCCTACCACCTCTCTGAAAGATGTGGGTAAAGTAGTCAAATATTGAATTAAAGTAGCAACTTCCAGTCTGCCCAGCTGTTGGTTTTCAGTTTGCACTGTTGTACTATTTTGGTCATATCTCTCAATTTATAAGGCCAATTTAGGTGATTCCAAATCATATGGTTAGCTAAAACATTAGGGTACAAATATGTCTTCTACCACATCTCTGAAATATGTTGGTAAAATAGTCAAATATTGAATTAAAGTAGCAACTTCCAGTCTGCCCAGTTGTTGGTTTTCAGTTTGCACAGTTTATACCATTTTGGTCATATCTCTCAATATATGAGGCAAATTTAGGTGATTCCAAATTCTATGGTTAGCTAACCCAATAGGGTACAAATATGTCTTCTACTAGCTCTCTTAAATATGTTGGCAAAGTAGTCAAATATTGAGCTAAAGCAGCACATTCCAGTCCGCCTAGATTTTGATTTCCAACCTGCACAGTTTGTACTATTTTGCATATCTTTCAATTTATAAGTCCAATTGAGGTGATTCCAAAGCTCATAGATAGCTAAAACACAAAGGAACAAATAATTCTTCTAAACCACTTCCTAATTCCATCGGTACACAGGTTTAAATTCAGGTTGAAGTTACTAGTCAGTTTTCCAATAAACCTGTTTCAGCATGAATTCAATATCCAATTCATTTATTCAATGCATCCCATGCTTAATCAACATTCTCAAACCTATTACTCAACATTCAGCAACGTATCTTATCACTATCATCACACTACACATATTCTCATGCAAGAAAATTTGTTAAACTAAAAGAGATATCAAACCTTCCACCAAAAGAGCTTTAACTCTTCTTCTTAGCTTCCTTTTGCTTCTACCTTTGAGTTCTCCTCTCCTATACATAATAACATCTTATTAATCATCCAAAATATCACTCAAATATGAAATTCAAGAAATTCAACTTACTTGGATAGAGTTGTAGGTTGAATTTAATGCTTGAAAGGTTGAATATTAAGGTAGAAATTGGAGGAAGATTTAGGAGAAGATGGAGAAGGTAAAGTGAAGGAAGAAGATGAAGGAGAAGATGGAAAAGGGAAAGTGAGTGGAATTTTCGGGTAACTTCTAAATTATCTCTAATTGTATGTTACAAATTATCAAATAGTACCTAACTTTTTAATATTTTACAATTTAATACCTAAACTTTATACTTTGTTTCAATTTGGTCCTAATCCTTATACTTTTATCTTTATGTTTCATTCAGTTAAGTCCAATGCAGTTAAGTATTTAATTTAAATCTCATTCTACCCCACTCTGGACTCTAATGGCTTAAACCAGGTTCTAGTTCGGCTCGACTCGACTCGACTCTGTGCAACGATTCGATTCAGTAAGATGTCACACCATATGCTTGTAGATTCATTGCAGTCTCCATATTGAACTCTCTAGAGGAGTTTCATTTACTAGATTTGACATGCTAACATTAGCTTGTGCTCTTTTTCTCTTTGCAGTCTCCATATCCTGACTTCCATTCAGGATATCCATGTAGTTTAAAACATATGTCCCTTGTATGTCCTCCCTTTTTGCAATGATTGCAATACCTATCTTCCTTCTAATTTGGCAAAATTTCTCCCATCCTGAATTTCTGATGATTGTTAAATCTGTTTGCATACATTATTGTTGAATGTTCATTTAAATATGGAAAAAGCACTCATATGATGACTCTGCTTTTAGTGTGTTAAAAACAATTGCAAGATGTAACGGGCTTCACTAGTAATGTTTCTGTGACTTGGGTGACAAGGTAAGTAAATAAGTCTGCCCGTTTTTTTCTCGAGGAGTTGCCTTTTTCTTTTTTCCATGCTAATCTTAAAGATTTGAAATGGAAAAAAACTTGCTTATATTTGGTCTACATGCCTATTCATGGAATAAACTTCTAAAAATAGAGATTTTTTAAAAATTGTTTCTATTTTATCGTTTCTTTTTACAACTGAATGGTTTGAAATATTACCGTTCCAAAAAAAAAAATTTTATTGATTTGGTTCATGGATGAGCCATAGACCAAGTTTAAGTGCCTTTTTCTTTTTCTATGAGTTGTCTTTTTCATCTTTCATGTTAATCTTAAAGATTTGAAATGGGAAAAACTTGCGTATATTTGGTCTATGTGCCTATCCATAGAATAAACTTCTAAAAATAGAGATTTTTTAAAAATCGTTTTCATTTTATCGTTTCTTTTTACAACTGAATGACTAGAAATATCACGTTCCAAATTAAAATTTCATTGATTTGGTTCACGGATGAACCATAGACTGAATTTAGGTGAGTCGCTTTGGTTTGGAATATTATTTTAAACCATGTTGAGTCTTTCATCGTATCAAGTCCGGATTATTAATAATCTTTGCTTCATTTTTTCTTAAAATTTTTTTTTAAAAAATACAAACACAAAATGCAAGCAAAAACTGACCATGAGCAAAGCAGCGTCAGCCTTTGGAACACTCTGAAACATGTCACCATCAACATGCCTAACACCATCACATTCTTCTGCAACATCCACAACGTGAGGAAGATCAATGTTAATGCCTTTAATCCAAGGACAAGCCTTAACCAACATGCTTAAAGCAGTCCCATTTCCTCCTCCAACATCTACCTAAGTTTTTATCTCTATACACCCTTCAACTATACCAGACACTGTTTTCCTAGCATTACAAGCCATCGCATCAATGATTAGATTGCTAAGGCCAGGGTTTTCTGCTGCATATTTCCGTACATCGTCGACGTGAGCTGCCTCAAACGCCTGGACCAAGTAACCGACGAGAGAGAGGTGTCTGTATATAACCTTTGGTCCCATCGGCGGTGAGTTGCTCTTTGAAAATATAGTGATGGACTAAGAACCGCATGATGCGGTGAAGAGAAGATGGAACACATCCAACAGTGGATGATAGGTCAGTTAACCACTGACCTATCACTTGATGGGCCCTTGATGGTTTTTAATAGCATTGGCTATTCCAAGCTCAAAAGCACACTTAACCGCTGCAATATTGCTAAACCCAATTATATATTTCCACGTTTCAATTTCTATCTGTGCTTCTTCTTCTTCTCTTTTTTCTCCCATTTTTGAATCTCTTTTTTTGTTTTTGGAAAAGCTTCAAAATAGAAAACGAAGATTGTGTTATTTTTGGGTAAAACGAGTTATGCCATGGTATGGTACCAAGGCTCCTATTTATAATGAATTGCCGTGGGACACGTTTAGGTTGGAATTTTAATTAATTATATTGTAAAAATTAATTATATTGTAAAATTATAAAATATTACTAAGGTTTTAACGCTACACGTCTTATTGCAATTTGAGCATTAGATTAGTTTTTTTTCGTATACAAAAGACGTCCAATGGAACTAGTAAATTAGACTTCCACTCTTGAGAGCATATTCAATATAACTATGGATTGCTCTAATTTATTGGCCACATTTAAAAAATTGAAAGTTAAAAATAAAAATTTTCTCCAATGCTATTGTCTATTTAGTCAGACTATGGTTTGTGAAATACAACTAGTTTGTCTCTGTCAGACTATAAGGTCATTCTGTCTAATTTTTGCATATTTTCCATTAAATACCTTATGAAATGATAAAAATACCCCTTTTATTTTAAAAAACATAAGGATGGACTAGTTGTATTTTTCAAATAATAAGGACTGCACAGTAATTTTTCTAGTATGATATTTTAATATCTCTCCTTCTCTTTTATTCACGTTTAAACTTCTTCTTAACGCTAAAACTAATTTCTTCTCTATGCTCAAGTGAAAAAATATGAATTGTGGTCGGTTGTCTATCTAACAAATTACCAACATAAGAGGTGCCAAGTATAGAGTGCAAAAAAAAAAAAAAAAAAAAAAGCCCTAGCAATTGGATCAATAAAGGAGCTAGGATCAAGATAGCCTTTTTTTTATTCTTCATTTTAATTCCTTTTCGGTCTTTTGTTTTAATTAGATTATTGTTGTATGTTCAGTATTCACAATCAAATAGCTCTAGAATTAATCTCAGAAACTAATGTGAAACCAGCTCTCAAGTTCCCCCTTCTTTCCTTTGAAGGGTTTACCTTTATTGCATATCATGTTTATTCCTAAATTTTTTAGAATTACCTACCATACGAACTAATTTTAACAGGATACTATTCTTCTAAGGCTAGCTCATCTCCTATTTGTTATTTGTTGTTCTGGCTTATAAAATCAATACTTTTCATATTTATTTTCAAGATTAAGCCACCTTAGGAAAGCAAAAGATTCAATTAGGCAACCATCGCTTGACAATCCAATAACAAAACTAGAAAGTAGAGAATATGTTTTAATTTACTGTATTTAGTTACAGGTTTAATTTTAACTAGGTGAAAGCCCACACATTGCATGAGTTGTTTCATTACTTCATCATCGTACATTGTACAAGGGGTTGCTTTTTTAATGTACATATAAAATAAATATTTATAAAAAGAATGAATCATAAAACTTCAGAGAAATAAAAAGAAGCAAATAAAAATATTATAAAAGATATACAAATAAACTAAAATAGGGTAAACACATTACACATACAATACAAAACCCCTAGACATTAGTTAAATTGTTTTGCAAAACTATAAATTTGAAAGACATACACAAAAGTTTCATCTACCTCCAAAATTTTTGCAAATAAATATAAAGACAATAGTAAAGATATAGTAGATATAAAAATATTAAATTATTATAAATAAATAGACAAAAAAAGTTAAATAGTCGAATCTAAAACTAAAAAAATTAAAAATTAAAATATCAATATAGATAATTATTTTAAATAAGTACTAATTTTTAAACTTAAAAAAAATCTTAAATGATCTAATAAAAAGTTTCAAAATTGAAATATAGATATAGATAATTATCGTAAATGACTATTAATTTTAAAATATAAGCATTAAATATAATTTTCCAATATTTAGATATAAAATTAAAATTAAAATTAAAATGATAAGAATATTAGGTATCTCATTTTTTTTAATTTATTAAATGTATTTATTTTTTAATTTTTATTATAGGCTCCCTTTGTTATTCTAAATGTATTTATTAAATTTAATGTTTAGATTTCTGTTTAACCTCTTAAACTAGCAAGCAAAATAAATAAAAGAAAGAGCAAAAAAAAAAAAAAACATAATAATAATAAATAAATAAATAAATAAAAATTGACCTTTCGTTCATAAGCATAAAAACTACACAAACAAATTGAAAGTAACTCCTAACAAACATATCCAATATCATACAATTAATTGTGCAAAGATAAAAAATAAGTTATCGAAATAATTAGATTTAATTAATATTGGTCATGTTTATTTATCTCTTTCCTTTCTCTACTCCTATCTTTGCCTCTATATCCACTTTTTCTACATACATATCATTTCATAAAGTTAAAAAATTCTAAAAAAGAAAAAGAAGGAAAGACGAAACCAGAGAATTAAATTAACATTACTGTAGTTGAAAAAAAGATGCGGTAATATATAAAAATTGAAATCGTTATTGTCATCATTTTGCTAATCAAAACCTGAAAAACAATAATGACATACGCATGAAAATAAAAAAATAACCAAAATCTCGAAAATTGAAAGAAAAAATAATCGAAAGAAACAATAAAAAATAAGAAACCATTATGAAAATAATCATTGAAAGAGGTATATATATATATATATATAAGAAAAAAATTCAAAAATTTTTAATGTTCTAAATTCAAAATTTCAAAAGTTTTAAAGTTTTAAATTCAATAATTCAAAAATTTTAAAGTTTTAATTATTCAAAGTTTTAGATTTTAGATTTTAGATATAGGTATATATAAATATGAAAAAAGATAAGCTCAAAAATTACTAAAACTTTAGAAAATTTATAAAAAAAGAAAAAAGAAATACTCAAACATGGGAGTGTTATGTCAGTTTTTTTAAAAATTCTTTTGGTTTTGGGATTATAGATAGATAGATAGATAGATAGATAGATAGATAGATATAGATTACATATAATTTGAAAAATAAAATACACATCATTAGAAAATTCTAATATAATCAGGATGTATTGGAGAGCCATTTTTAAAATCTACATATTCAGCCATGTCACCATCTACAGCTTCTATTTATTAAAACACATTAACCACAATCCATGGTTGCATTGAAAATGCTCTAACATTTTTTACAAGATGTGAGAAGACTAACTGGACAAAGTATTATTGAAACAACCCGAATTTTTTTTTTTCAAAGATTTTCCAATTAAATTTAATAAACCGACAGCCTGAAAATTTATTTCAATATTTTAATGCGAACACTGTGAGAAACCGAACCGAAAACCGACTGAAAAAGCCGAAAACCAAATGAAAACCAAAGATATGGGTCGAATCGAACCGAATCGAACCGGTTCGACCCAAACCATCTAGAAAATTCCATTTTTTTTTATCTCCAGCGCTGCACCTCTACTCGTCACCCTCACCAGCGCCTCAACTCCACTCCACCGACACAGCCACTGCGCCTCCTCCTCCCTTCTTCTTCTTCTTCTTCTTCTTCTTCTTCTTTCTTTCTTTCTTTCTTTCTTTCTTTCTTTTCTTTTCTTTCTTCTTCCCTGCGTCTGTCTGCGTGTGACTGGCGAGAGACAGCAGATCTATCGCGCGCCACCCAGCCCTCGCGGGCCACCTCGCCGCCACTCCACGCCGCCAGTCGCACCGCCTCACTGCTCCTTCGCGCGCCACTGCCAGTAGCTCCGCCCTCTGCCAGATTGCGCAGCGCACAACAGCAGCACAGTCTCCACCTTGTCGCGCCACCACCGTGCCCTGCTGCTCCGCCACAACAGATCGCGCCTCTGCCGCCGCTCCAGCGTGCCTCCGACCACCGACAGCCACTGCTCTCCGATCCGGCACGCGTGAAAATCCCCGATCTAGCGAAATTCGACAAAAGATTATATTTTGGGGTAATAAAATTAATGCTACTAATTTTAGTTACTTAAATTAATTTTATTATTGTAGTTAATTAATTTAGTTAATTTAATTTAGTAATTGTGAGTAGTTAAATTAAGTTAATTTAATTTTCAGTATTGATTTATAATATAAATGTTGATTCACTTAAAATCCTTTGATTAATTTATTGAGGAATTTTGATGATAATATCATGAATGGAATGAAATGAAGAATTGAGAATTAAAGGTAATGTTGATATGGATTTTCGGATGGAGGATGAGAAAATTGAATTGATTGATTGATTGCCCGATGGATGGGCTGTGTGGTTTGGAGTTATTAGATAAATTGTTGATATTTTAACAGGTGGAAAATCCAATTTTTAGGGGAGATGCTGCCGAAATTTCGGTAGAAATAAAATGAATTTCGGTAGCAAATAAAATTCATTATAGAAATTTAATTATTTATAGAGAGTAGAAAATAATAGAAAATAAAACAGATTTCAGAAGAAATAAATAAAATAGAGTTCGGTAGAGAAATAAAATTTATTATAGAAAAGAAATTAATATCGAGATTAGATTACGTAGAAAAATTAAGAGTTTAAAATAAAATTCTAAGAGTGGTAAAGAAATGCTTTATCTGATGTAGTTACTTTTGTTTTGTGTCATTCTTAAATTTCTTAGATCGCCCGGGTCCATCTAGTGCTCCTCCAGGACAGAATCAAAGCTAGAACTTCGCTCTCCATCACTGTGAGTAATAGTAAATAATGCATATCAACACTGCATTTGCATAACATTTATTTATAAACCTTATATTTTTATTTATATATTTACAATATATTATAAGTATTTTATCATATATATTATGTTATGATCACTATAATTATACTTATGCATAATTGTGCATTTGGATGAAATTGGTGTATTATGATAAATGAATTGTTTGATTATTTGTGCTGTGTATATACTGTGCTCTGTTTGTGTGGAGTTAGGATGAAGTGGGTCACCCTGGGTTTGTGAGGACGGTCGATAAATATGGATCTTGATGAACTGATGAAATTGGACCGTCGGCCGGGTAAATGGGAGATCGGCGCCCCCGTGTGCACCTGATGAATTGATGAAATGATGTTGATGAGATGGAAAAGAAAAGAGAGAATGTAAAATAAAATATTGAGAGGACTGGTCAAGTGAGGATTAGACCGGTCGGCCAGATATGGGGGATTGGCTCCCCGGGTGCACATGTTTGAGAGGATGGGCTGTTTGAGAGGACGGCTCGTCGGGGGTTTAGGTGACGCCACTGACTAATTTCCACGTGATGTGATTATTTGAAGGTGATATTGTTTGTGGGTGCTGATGTAATGTCATATGATTGACTGTTGTGTGTTCATTCAGTATACTAGGGTGCATTTTGCTTGACTGTATGTGGTGTGTATTATTTATTATTATTCACTGAGTTGCAAAACTCACCCCCCAACAAACCTCCCAGGTACTAGGAAGCAGCTGATTCGACTGAAGCTCTGCAATCTTCTCCGCAGAGTTACAAATGTAAACTTTATATTCATGTTATTTAATTTTGGATGTATAAATTATTCCGTTATCAGATTATTTTTAGACTCCGCAGTTATAGGGTTGTGTATTAATATTGGACTTATTGTTAGCACTACACTATAAATTAAATGTTAGGTAATTAGCTGCAGGTGAACCAGTAAGCCCATAATGTGATTATAATTTATTGTGAATAGGCCCTGGTTATACATTATGTGTTATTTGAGTTTGGGCCAGATGTTTGTATATGGGTTTACTGTTTTGATGAAATTGGAAAAGATAGGTAGACATATTGGATAATTTAGGCTTACTACGGGCCTCGGGGGCCTTAAGCTTACCTGGGCCCTAGTGCCGGTCCGGCCCATGGAAACGGGTCGTGACAAAGGTGGTATCAGAGCAAAAGTTCATAATTCTAGATGTAACTGCGGAGTAATTCCTGTCATGTCTTGACATAGTTTTCCTTGCTTTCCCATTCAGCGTTATTCGCAGCTAGGTTCAAGACAAGTTGTTTAATGATTAAAATTTGTATCCTTGTTCTTTAGAGATGTGATTTAGTTACTGATGCTAAAGGGATGGATTAAACAAAAATCCTTCTATGGAATAAATAATATTCATATATAATTTAAGTAGGTAAGAAGATAAGTTATATAGGATTAATAAGTTGAAGTTAGATGATGAAAGTGTGCTATTTTTATTTAATACGTGTTGAATATGGAATACATATATAAAAATGCAGGAATGTGTGTATATGTGTGCCTGTGGAATTGAGAATGAGTTGCTAATTATTTATTAAGAGAACTAAATGGTTCGGATTTAAGGACATTAGAATCTATTTAAGTGGTGCCTTGAATTAATATATGTATTTGGTGATATTTACATGATGTTGGTTGGTGGAATTTATTATAATTATTGAGATAAATATTTTTCTGGATGGAATGGATATACATGATTTTTATAAGGTCTGAATATTGAAGGATTTGGTGTGATTTGATATGATAATGGTGATGAGTATTTTTCATAAAGAATAATAGTGGTGGATATTGTGTGGCTTGTGGAATCTTATGGTTTATCTAATGGTATTTAGTCTTTTGATGTTTAAAATTTGATGTTTAAAATAATTGTTGCACACTCGATGGTATGTAAAGTACAAACAATGATTTTTATTCAATGGGGGATTCTATGATCCGAGGAACAATTCTATAAGGGAATCAAGGTAATTATGTTATGTAAATAGTGGGGCATGATGATTAAGTGTATTGATGAATGACATTGGACCTGGAGAGGTAATTATCCAATTATTGAATTGATGTTATACCAATGAAGTAGATAAGTAAGAATGGATCTAGTCCTGTTACTGAATGAATATTAAGAAAAGAATCAAATACATAAAGGTGAGGAATATGAATTAATGTGATTTAAATGAGGATAGCTAGTAATTAGAGGTTTGACAAATTAAGGATAATTGTTAGAAAATTTGATGCAAATAGGAATAATGATACATCAGAGGATCTAAGATAAATATTTTTATATTTTGGGATTTCACGAGTGTAGGAAAAATTGTGGTTCGCGTTGATCTCACTATGCTTATACGAGAATAAATTTTAAGACAAATTGATCAAGAATTGATAAAAAGATTGACTAATAGTTAATAGGAGTATTTACAAGTAATGAAAGAGTTATGGACCTAATCTTAAGGACATTCAGGAATATAAAGGAATGTCTGGTAGAAAAATGATAAGTGGGGCGATGAGGTTGATCGTTTATAGAATTACGAGGGTGGTATATATAATTAAAGGATAATTAGTATAATCTAGGAATTAATACAGTGAAAGTTTAGTATGTAGTGAGTGTATTAGACAGGATATAATTTAGATCCTAGTACATGTAGGATGTTTAATAAGTCAGACTAAGTCTATGGACCAAGTATAATAAAATAAAAGTAAAAGATAACAAAGGCAATTAGTGGTTTTGGGATTAAAACGCTATTATATTGGGGTGATAATTATATTAGGAAAATTATAGGTTGAATATAATTTGAACATAATTTGAATATAAAGAATAGAGGAGAATAATATTTGTATAATTGAAAAGTTTCTTGTTATATCTCATGGAGAATAGAGATAAGGTGGATATTAAGAATTTAAATGATCATGAATAGTAATTTGATGCGGTAAATAAATTTAAGATTTATGAAAATTTAGAAAATTAAAAGATGCTTTAGAATAATTAGTTTAGAATATGTAGTTAGAAAATAGTTTTATGAGTTATATTAATTGAATCCATATATTGAGCTTATAAATGTATTATGTACAAGTGATAAGTGTTATTAATACTAATAACTTGAAATAAGAGTTGATGAAGAATCATGAGATTCAGCTTGAGATGACGATGAATATGAATAAATGTAATGTCTTGATGCAAAGTAGTTAGAATAAGAAATTCCTATTACTTAGTGCATTTTTGTAAGTTACTTAGTTTATTGGATGGAGAAAGGGAGATATAATTACGCCTCTAGGGAACAGAAGGGTATCTGGAGTATTTTATATATCAATGAACTAACTGGGTTTTAATTTACTGTTCATTTGGAATATTGAGATTTGTGTAAGAATAAACAAGTGAATTTGGGATAATTTTAGGGACAAGAATACACACAAGTATTCAAAAACTGAAAACATGAATTATAAGATTATCGGATGTGTTAACAAGATGGTCTAAGATTACATCTTCACTATACTTGAAGACCAACTTAAGTGTGTTAATATGGTAATTTATTAATTTAAAATTTGCTCATGGAATGATTGAGATATCAATTAGGATGAGAGTCATTCATATATGATTTGGAGTCGATGTAAAGCTATTCTGAATTTCTTAGCAATTGGTGGAAATTATGATTGAATGAATAGAATTGTGTTATAAATGGCAGTTTGTGACAGATCTTATGGTTTAAGAGAATACTTAATTAGTTAGGTCCATTCGAGGAATGGTACATTGCAACTCTGATGTTGAAGGATTCAATGAGGAATTAACCTTGTTTGGAGTAAAGAATATAGAGAGAACATAATTATGGTTGAGGATATTCCTAGATTGTATTAGGTATAAATTTTACGAATTTGGAGGTGATAGACAAACTTGGAGAGAAAGAATAACCCAATGATATTATTATCTGAATATTCTTAGGTATTCATGGGTAAGAAGAAACATAAAACAAAGGACATAGTTTAATCAGGAGTTGGATTATAGGTTTAATATCCTTAATCTCATACTTAGCTAGAGCAAAAGGCACTACTTGTTTAGGATATCTGGATACGTAGACCTAGGTAAATTGGATATAAAATACGGTTTGGAGAATTTTACATCTTGAGCAAGATAAAAAAAAAATGTTGGCTAGACTTCTTTATGGAGTTGAGTGTAATAGAATGGTGTGTGCATATTTTAGAAAATACATTAAGAATATTTGGCATGTCAACAGCTAACTTGACTAGTTGCATAAGTTCTTGTCATAATTAGTTAAGAAATGGTATAGTATGAATTCTCATTAGTAGGATTTGAAAAGAGATTGTATATCTATCTTCGTTGGAAAATTGTTAAGTTGATAAATATGTGATGAGATTGGGATAGAAGTCAGGATCTCCTATCAGTTGATAGCAATTAGTTAGAGAAATGTCATGATTCTGTTGAAATAAGCTTGTGGTAGTGCAATGAATTTGTTCTCTTTAATTGGAAAGGATCGAATGGTACTTAATGGTAGAACTTGATAATAATAATAATAAGGATCCTAAATTGGAATAGTAGTAAATTTGGATATGTGGATGCGAGTATCAGAAGATTTAATGCTTGGTTTGTGTATGAGTATCTTATTGAGAAATGATCGTTGCCTATAATAGCTAGTGAGAGATAAATGAGGCGATACATCAATATAGGTCACATGATATATAGCTAATGAGAGTTATAACCCTTACTTGAGCAGAGGTTATGAGGAACTTAAATTCTTACGCTTAACAGTGAATACTAGAGTCGAATCTGTGCCTTGGGTTATGAATGTTTTACTCGACTTGACTTGTAGATATAGTACAACTCAAGTTTAAATTAACTATGGTGATAACTTTTAACAGTTGCATCATTATGTGAGAAGCACAACCACCATTGTAGTAAACAACTGTTGCATCCTAGTTTCTTATTATTTTCAAAATTCGAGGACGAATTTTTATAAGGGGGGAAGACTGAAACAACCCGAATTTTTTTTTTTCAAAGATTTTCCAATTAAATTTAATAAATCGACAGCCTGGAAATTTATTTCAATATTTTAATGCGAACACTGTGAGAAACCGAACCGAAAACCGACTGAAAAAGCCGAAAACCAAATGAAAACCAAAGATATGGGTCGAATCGAACCGAATCGAACCGGTTCGACCCAAACCATCTAGAAAATTCCATTTTTTTTTTATCTCCAGCGCTGCACCTCTACTCGTCACCCTCACCAGCGCCTCAACTCCACTCCACCGACACAGCCACTGCGCCTCCTCCTCCCTTCTTCTTCTTCTTCTTCTTCTTCTTCTTTCTTTCTTTCTTTCTTTCTTTCTTTCTTTTCTTTTCTTTCTTCTTCCCTGCGTCTGTCTGCGTGTGACTGGCGAGAGACAGCAGATCTATCGCGCGCCACCCAGCCCTCGCGGGCCACCTCGCCGCCACTCCACGCCGCCAGTCGCACCGCCTCACTGCTCCTTCGCGCGCCACTGCCAGTAGCTCCGCCCTCTGCCAGATTGCGCAGCGCACAACAGCAGCACAGTCTCCACCTTGTCGCGCCACCACCGTGCCCTGCTGCTCCGCCACAACAGATCGCGCCTCTGCCGCCGCTCCAGCGTGCCTCCGACCACCGACAGCCACTGCTCTCCGATCCGGCACGCGTGAAAATCCCCGATCTAGCGAAATTCGACAAAAGATTATATTTTGGGGTAATAAAATTAATGCTACTAATTTTAGTTACTTAAATTAATTTTATTATTGTAGTTAATTAATTTAGTTAATTTAATTTAGTAATTGTGAGTAGTTAAATTAAGTTAATTTAATTTTCAGTATTGATTTATAATATAAATGTTGATTCACTTAAAATCCTTTGATTAATTTATTGAGGAATTTTGATGATAATATCATGAATGGAATGAAATGAAGAATTGAGAATTAAAGGTAATGTTGATATGGATTTTCGGATGGAGGATGAGAAAATTGAATTGATTGATTGATTGCCCGATGGATGGGCTGTGTGGTTTGGAGTTATTAGATAAATTGTTGATATTTTAACAGGTGGAAAATCCAATTTTTAGGGGAGATGCTGCCGAAATTTCGGTAGAAATAAAATGAATTTCGGTAGCAAATAAACTTCATTATAGAAATTTAATTATTTATAGAGAGTAGAAAATAATAGAAAATAAAATAGATTTCAGAAGAAATAAATAAAATAGAGTTCGGTAGAGAAATAAAATTTATTATAGAAAAGAAATTAATATCGAGATTAGATTACGTAGAAAAATTAAGAGTTTAAAATAAAATTCTAAGAGTGGTAAAGAAATGCTTTATCTGATGTAGTTACTTTTGTTTTGTGTCATTCTTAAATTTCTTAGATCGCCCGGGTCCATCTAGTGCTCCTCCAGGACAGAATCAAAGCTAGAACTTCGCTCTCCATCACTGTGAGTAATAGTAAATAATGCATATCAACACTGCATTTGCATAACATTTATTTATAAACCTTATATTTTTATTTATATATTTACAATATATTATAAGTATTTTATCATATATATTATGTTATGATCACTATAATTATACTTATGCATAATTGTGCATTTGGATGAAATTGGTGTATTATGATAAATGAATTGTTTGATTATTTGTGCTGTGTATATACTGTGCTCTGTTTGTGTGGAGTTAGGATGAAGTGGGTCACCCTGGGTTTGTGAGGACGGTCGATAAATATGGATCCTGATGAACTGATGAAATTGGACCGTCGGCCGGGTAAATGGGAGATCGGCGCCCCCGTGTGCACCTGATGAATTGATGAAATGATGTTGATGAGATGGAAAAGAAAAGAGAGAATGTAAAATAAAATATTGAGAGGACTGGTCAAGTGAGGATTAGACCGGTCGGCCAGATATGGGGGATTGGCTCCCCGGGTGCACATGTTTGAGAGGATGGGCTGTTTGAGAGGACGGCTCGTCGGGGGTTTAGGTGACGCCACTGACTAATTTCCACGTGATGTGATTATTTGAAGGTGATATTGTTTGTGGGTGCTGATGTAATGTCATATGATTGACTGTTGTGTGTTCATTCAGTATACTAGGGTGCATTTTGCTTGACTGTATGTGGTGTGTATTATTTATTATTATTCACTGAGTTGCAAAACTCACCCCCCCCAACAAACCTCCCAGGTACTAGGAAGCAGCTGATTCGACTGAAGCTCTGCAATCTTCTCCGCAGAGTTACAAATGTAAACTTTATATTCATGTTATTTAATTTTGGATGTATAAATTATTCCGTTATCAGATTATTTTTAGACTCCGCAGTTATAGGGTTGTGTATTAATATTGGACTTATTGTTAGCACTACACTATAAATTAAATGTTAGGTAATTAGCTGCAGGTGAACCAGTAAGCCCATAATGTGATTATAATTTATTGTGAATAGGCCCTGGTTATACATTATGTGTTATTTGAGTTTGGGCCAGATGTTTGTATATGGGTTTACTGTTTTGATGAAATTGGAAAAGATAGGTAGACATATTGGATAATTTAGGCTTACTACGGGCCTCGGGGGCCTTAAGCTTACCTGGGCCCTAGTGCCGGTCCGGCCCATGGAAACGGGTCGTGACAATTATAGTTCTATCTGATAAGTTTTTAACTTAAATCACATTATATATATATATATTAAGTTGAATTTTATAAATTATAAATTAATAAACATATCATACATATTAAAACCTACATAAGCATGTACTAAACAACGATCATTATCAATATACATATTAATCAAGATATCATTTAAATATATATCAATTAATACACTATTATCAATATGATTTACAAAACAATGAATCATTTAAGTATGATACGTGGCGTTGTTATACCAAGAAGATGTCTAAATTAATAGACCTTAGGACCAGTAGCCCGCACTTCTGGGTTTCCAGCCTTTATATCAATACTTTAATTTTAACAGTACTTGTTTAAAGATGAACAGTATATATTTTAATCTGAACAGTAAGTGAACAGTATATGTTTATGAACATACAAGAATGATATTTCTGATGTGGAAGATCACACTAAGGTGCAACCACAGAGCATACTTATACAACAAACAAATTACAAATAAATTTAATATTTATCAATTAACTCAACCAATTTTAATTGATTTTATTTTAATTAAGGTTTAGGGCTCCTGCAACCTTAGCCTGGGTTCCCCAGAACTAAGTCAGAGTGTGGAGGGAGAAGAGAATGAAGCCTTTAACAGGGCTGTAAAAGTAGCAATTTATATTGACTAAGTAGCAATTTAATATTTATCAATTAACTCAATTAACTCAACCAATTTTAATTGATTTTATTTTAATTAAGGTTTAGGGCTCCTGCAACCTTAGCCTGGGTTCCCCAGAACTAAGTCAGAGTGTGGAGGGAGAAGAGAATGAAGCCTTTAACAGGGCTGTAAAAGTAGCAATTTATATTGACTAAGTAGCAATTTATATTGACTAAAATAAATAATTGAAATAACAAAATAGTATTACAATATTTTAATACAAAAATTAAACTTTAAATGATAAACTTAAATTAGTTTTAACTTACAAGAATTTTAAGACTTTCAACACTTGAATCCTTTACAATCGAACTGGGAAAGGAGGGAGATAGTTTAGGGAGAGAATTACTATGCCTATATTGGAGTATATGCTGTATTATGAGTTTTTTAATCGATTGAAAAAGACCGTTTAATTAACAAAAGCTTCAAGGACCGTTTAATTAACAAAAGCTTCAAGGACCGTTTAATTACTCAAATATTAAGTTGAATTTTATAAATTATAAATTAATAAACATATCATACATATTAAAACCTACATAAGCATGTACTAAACAACGATCATTATCAATATACATATTAATCAAGATATCATTTAAATATATATCAATTAATACACTATTATCAATATGATTTACAAAACAATGAATCATTTAAGTATGATACGTGGCGTTGTTATACCAAGAAGATGTCTAAATTAATAGACCTTAGGACCAGTAGCCCGCACTTCTGGGTTTCCAGCTTTTATATCAATACTTTAATTTTAACAGTACTTGTTTAAAGATGAACAGTATATATTTTAATCTGAACAGTAAGTGAACAGTATATGTTTATGAACATACAAGAATGATATTTCTGATGTGGAAGATCACACTAAGGTGCAACCACAGAGCATACTTATACAACAAACAAATTACAAATAAATTTAATATTTATCAATTAACTCAACCAATTTTAATTGATTTTATTTTAATTAAGGTTTAGGGCTCCTGCAACCTTAGCCTGGGTTCCCCAGAACTAAGTCAGAGTGTGGAGGGAGAAGAGAATGAAGCCTTTAACAGGGCTGTAAAAGTAGCAATTTATATTGACTAAGTAGCAATTTATATTGACTAAAATAAATAATTGAAATAACAAAATAGTATTACAATATTTTAATACAAAAATTAAACTTTAAATGATAAACTTAAATTAGTTTTAACTTACAAGAATTTTAAGACTTTCAACACTTGAATCCTTTACAATCGAACTGGGAAAGGAGGGAGATAGTTTAGGGAGAGAATTACTATGCCTATATTGGAGTATATGCTGTATTATGAGTTTTTTAATCGATTGAAAAAGACCGTTTAATTAACAAAAGCTTCAAGGACCGTTTAATTAACAAAAGCTTCAAGGACCGTTTAATTACTCAAATATTAAGTTGAATTTTATAAATTATAAATTAATAAACATATCATACATATTAAAACCTACATAAGCATGTACTAAACAACGATCATTATCAATATACATATTAATCAAGATATCATTTAAATATATATCAATTAATACACTATTATCAATATGATTTACAAAACAATGAATCATTTAAGTATGATACGTGGCGTTGTTATACCAAGAAGATGTCTAAATTAATAGACCTTAGGACCAGTAGCCCGCACTTCTGGGTTTCCAGCTTTTATATCAATACTTTAATTTTAACAGTACTTGTTTAAAGATGAACAGTATATATTTTAATCTGAACAGTAAGTGAACAGTATATGTTTATGAACATACAAGAATGATATTTCTGATGTGGAAGATCACACTAAGGTGCAACCACAGAGCATACTTATACAACAAACAAATTACAAATAAATTTAATATTTATCAATTAACTCAACCAATTTTAATTGATTTTATTTTAATTAAGGTTTAGGGCTCCTGCAACCTTAGCCTGGGTTCCCCAGAACTAAGTCAGAGTGTGGAGGGAGAAGAGAATGAAGCCTTTAACAGGGCTGTAAAAGTAGCAATTTATATTGACTAAGTAGCAATTTATATTGACTAAAATAAATAATTGAAATAACAAAATAGTATTACAATATTTTAATACAAAAATTAAACTTTAAATGATAAACTTAAATTAGTTTTAACTTACAAGAATTTTAAGACTTTCAACACTTGAATCCTTTACAATCGAACTGGGAAAGGAGGGAGATAGTTTAGGGAGAGAATTACTATGCCTATATTGGAGTATATGCTGTATTATGAGTTTTTTAATCGATTGAAAAAGACCGTTTAATTAACAAAAGCTTCAAGGACCGTTTAATTAACAAAAGCTTCAAGGACCGTTTAATTACTCAAATATTAAGTTGAATTTTATAAATTATAAATTAATAAACATATCATACATATTAAAACCTACATAAGCATGTACTAAACAACGATCATTATCAATATACATATTAATCAAGATATCATTTAAATATATATCAATTAATACACTATTATCAATATGATTTACAAAACAATGAATCATTTAAGTATGATACGTGGCGTTGTTATACCAAGAAGATGTCTAAATTAATAGACCTTAGGACCAGTAGCCCGCACTTCTGGGTTTCCAGCCTTTATATCAATACTTTAATTTTAACAGTACTTGTTTAAAGATGAACAGTATATATTTTAATCTGAACAGTAAGTGAACAGTATATGTTTATGAACATACAAGAATGATATTTCTGATGTGGAAGATCACACTAAGGTGCAACCACAGAGCATACTTATACAACAAACAAATTACAAATAAATTTAATATTTATCAATTAACTCAACCAATTTTAATTGATTTTATTTTAATTAAGGTTTAGGGCTCCTGCAACCTTAGCCTGGGTTCCCCAGAACTAAGTCAGAGTGTGGAGGGAGAAGAGAATGAAGCCTTTAACAGGGCTGTAAAAGTAGCAATTTATATTGACTAAGTAGCAATTTATATTGACTAAAATAAATAATTGAAATAACAAAATAGTATTACAATATTTTAATACAAAAATTAAACTTTAAATGATAAACTTAAATTAGTTTTAACTTACAAGAATTTTAAGACTTTCAACACTTGAATCCTTTACAATCGAACTGGGAAAGGAGGGAGATAGTTTAGGGAGAGAATTACTATGCCTATATTGGAGTATATGCTGTATTATGAGTTTTTCAATCGATGCCTTCACAAGGGGAAAAGGCTCCCTTAAATAAAAATTTTAGAATCTTTACTATTTACTTTTACTGTTGGTGAACAGTAGTCTCTGTCGAAGAATCTCTACTGTTTGCTTTTACTGTTGGTGAACAGTAGTCTCTGTCGAAGAATCTCTACTGTTTGCTTTTACTGTTGGTGAACAGTATTCTCTGTCGAAGAATCTCTACTGTTTCAAGTTGACCTTTACTGTTGGCGAGAGGACCTTTACTGTTGCTGAGTGGACTTTACTAAAAACTTGTGTGTCGTTTTGATTGGGTGTTTTACAAAGAGTGAAGGAATAAGGTTCCTTCTGCCTGTTTACAATGATTCAGAATAAGATGAGGACGATGATGTGTCCTTCTTTTTCTTTTTTAGCTTTTCTTTTCTTTTTATTTTTTCTTTCTGTTTTAACTTCTTTGTTCTTTCTTTTTCTTTTTTACCTGCTTTACTTTGGATTTTTATGATATCGCTGTCATCACTTTCTTCGCTAGATGAACTAGATGATGAGGATGATGGTAAAACGATTTTACCCTTGCTTTTATGGTGTGTAGTGTTTGAAGATTTACTGGAGGATGCACTTTGGGCTTTACTGGTGGATGGTTTTATGGGCTGATTTGAACTGGTTGAGAGTTGTTCAGACATCTCTTGACAGATCAATCTATATTCTTCTGCTGTTTTGGCTGCAGCTAACCGGGCCTGACATTGGGCTTTTTGGATACCAAACTGGGGGTTATCCTGAATAGCTAATGTATGGGCATAGGTTAAAGCTGGTTTAGATGGGCTGGATAATTTATTGCGGATCCATTGACTAATTTTATGTTCAGTGGTGGAATTCTTGAATGATCCCCACCATTTTATTTTATGTCTTTTTATTATCATGGGAATTTGACTTCCTGGGACATACTGATAATCAAAATACCATTGATATACCCATGGAGTAAAGAAGGTCATACAATAATACATCAAAGAAGGAATATGAACTTCTTCAGGCTTAGGTTTATAATGGGTTTTAAAAAACTGGTACAAATAATGGATATCATGAGGAATGATTTCCTCGGAAATTCCTTTAAACTGCCACCATCGTTTAAACCAATTTGGGATTTTTAAATCAGTGCGTATATTTTGATCAAAATATATTAACCATGAATGAGTAGTGGTGGGATTTTGAAGACAAAATATCGTATCCCACGCTTTTTTATAATCAAAATAATTATAACTCATATTATATTTATGTAATCCTTTAAATTTTACTGGCGTTACTAAAGAAGATACAGGCCAATCCTTAGGATGGATGACGCGTTTTATTTTTATAGAAGAATAAGAAATTATTCCATTTTTATCAAAAGTATGTTTGATGTTTACTGATTCAGTATCTAATAATATATTATTATAATAGGCCTGAGGTTTTGACAAATCTGTTGGCATAAAAAACCAATTCTCAGGATAATAATTTTTTATAATTTGCCAAGGATTAGTATGATTATAACCATCCTCGACTTCGATTTCAAAATCAAATAAATTTTTATCAAACCATTTATGTATATTACCAGTAGATTTATATTGGATTTTTGGCAAATCCACAGCCATCAACGGATTTGATAACTCTTTACTGTCTACCGTTTGAGACAGAGTAGCCGTATCATGAGCGGATACGATCGCTTTAGATTTAGAAGACATACCTGGGTCCTCTGTGGAAGAGGATGCCATTCCCTGCAGTGCTTTAATTACTTCAGGAGATTGAGAAAGTTCCTCTATCCATTTTTTAAGGTCTTTAGGAGAGGTGGTTTTAGTGTTTAAGGTTTTACTAAGATCTTCAGAGTGCTCAGAAAGAGCTTTAGTTGGGGAGCTGGAATCTTGTTTAATTTCTTTCCCTTTATCCTTCTTTCTTCCCATTGTTCTGTAAGAATTCTCTAGTTAGAAAGTCTGGAATATTATTATCATTACCTTTAATATATTCTATGTCAAATTCAAAAATACTTAAAAGCGCTTGCCATCGAGCAAAAATTTGTTTAGAGGCAAGGTTTTGGACATCTTTCTGCAAAACTTCTTTTGCAGATTTACAATCAATACGAAGTAAAAATTTTTGATTTAAAAGATCAGATTGAAATTTATTTATACAAATAACAATACTTAAAATTTCTTTTTTAATGGTAGAATAATTTAATTGAGTTGAAGTCCAATGTCCTGAAGTATATTGGATTATTCTTTCTTTACTATTAATTTTTTGTTTTAAAATGCCGCCATAACCAATATTAGAAGCATCAGTTTCAACAATTTTAAAAGCATTAGGATCAGGAATATATAAGTAAGGGATTTCTTTTACTAATGATTTTATCTTTTTTACTAGTTGAGTATGCTGAGTTGTCCAAGGACCAGCATTTTTACAAAGTCTATTATGTAAAGGTTTTATCATGCAATTTAAATTTGGATAAAAATCAATGACATAATTTAAACAACCAAGAAAACGTTGTAATTGGGGTTTATTAGAAATTTCATCGGGAAATTTTTCACCAAAAACAAGTGCTCTTTCTATAGGTTGAATCTTACCTTGTTCTATATGATGTCCTAAAAATCTTATTTTAGTTTTAAACAAATCCATTTTAGCTTTACTTAATGCTAAACCATTTTTCTCGATAATCATACAAAATGTTTTTAAATGTTTAAAATGATGTTCTAGAGTTGTACTAAATATAAGCACATCATCAATATAAACAATACAAAATTTAGAATAAGGGTTAAAAATATCATTCATGATCCTTTGAAATTCAGAAGGAGCATTTTTTAATCCAAAAGGCATTACATTCCATTCGTATTGGCCAAATGGAACTGTAAATGCTGTTTTATATCTGTCTTTGGGGTCTATTTGAATCTGCCAATAACCAGATTTCATATCAAATTTACTAAAAATATTTGCATTATAGAGTTGCTTTAAAAGATCTTTTTTATTTGGAATAGGATACCTAATCCATTTTAAAGCTGTATTTAATGGTTTATAATTTATTACTAATCTAGGAGCACCACGTTCTATTTCAGCGTTTTTATTCACATAAAAAGCTGCACAAGACCATGGACTTCGAGATTTAGAAATTAATTTTTTATGAAGTAAATCTTGAATTTCATTTTTACAATGGTCAATCAATTCAGGACTCATCTGAATTGGTCTAGCTTTAGTTTTAATGGTTTTTTCATCAAAATCTTTTTCATATGGTAAGTCCACTATGTGTTGTTTACGATTCCAAAAAGCATTTGGATGGTCAGCACATAATTTGTTTTCCATAAAATTTTTTAGAGTTGAGATTTTATTTTGGATATCATCAGAATTTAATTGGTTTTTAATTCTATTTAAACATGCATTATTTTGCAAATCTTTTAAGTTTTCTTCTTTAGATTTGATTAAAGAATTTATTTCTAACATTTTAATAGAATGAGCTTTTAGTAAATTTAATTGTTTCTTTTTAGGTTTTTCCGTAAATTCCAATTGAGCTTTGCAATTTTTTATTTTAAATTTAATACAATCCTCTTTAACTGAATATGGTGTGATGAGATTTATAAATGGAGTGCCTAATATTACCATATAATTTATCTGGGGTGAAAGTAAAAATACTGTGTGTATTTCTAAGGCTTGATCTATGATTATTGCATCTGTTTTTCCTATAATTTCAAATTTAGATTTGTTGGCTGTACTTAATTTTTCACTAGTTTTTAACCAATATCTTTTAGGAACTAGATAAGATTTTATACAGTTTAAATCTGCACCTGTGTCAAAGAGTGCAATTGCATCTATCACAAAATCATTTATTTGAATGTTTATTTTTACTAAATATTTTCGTGAAGTAATTTCTTGTAATAAATTGAGAAAATTACAATCTACATCTTCATCTAATTCATTTATTTTTAAATTATTATCTGGTTCATCTTCTTCTGAGGAAGAACTAGAAATAAGTTGGGATTCTAGTTTTTTTATTTTTTTAGAGTTTTGTTGAAGTTGGGTTTTTAATTCTTTTACTTCATTTTTTAGCATCTTAATTTCTTTATATAATTCTTTAGTAGATTCATCCGCATCGACCTTTTTAGGTTTATTTTTATTTAATATGGTAGTTGAATCATAAGTATTAGACTGAATTTTAGGAGTAATATTTTTTATGTCATCTTCGTCTTCAAAACTTTTTATGAGTTTCTTAAGAAGTTTAGCTCTAGTTTCTTGATCTTCAATTCCATTAACTACTGTTAATAAATTACTTTGATCTTTAGATAACATATTTAAAGAAAATTTTGATGAACTGGAAGAACTTGTAGTAGTTCCTAATTCATCAATTTGATTTTCACTTGCATTAGTCTCAGATTCCGAAGAATCCGAATCAATATATAATTCATAAATTTTATTTAAAACATTTTCTTCCAAATTTAATTCATGTAATCTTTTATTAAATTTACAAAATTTAGATGTATGTCCTTTTTTACCACAATTGTAACAAGTCAAATTTTTATAAGAATTTTTAGTTGTAGATTTAGAAGGTTGTTTACTTTTGTTTTTATAAGAAGGTGTTGTTCTCTTTTTACTATAAAATTTATCTTGACTAGGCGTAGACCTATATTGTTTTTTAAAGTATTTATTTCTATAATATTTTTTAGGTTTAGTTATTTTAGAACATTGACCATCACATCGTTGGTTCGTTGGGAGACTGTAATCAAATTGCTTACAAAATGATCCTAATTCTCGTTTAGTTTTTTGCATTTCATATTTTAATCTTTTTTGAAGTTTTAAGTCCTGACAAATTTGTAAACCTTCCTTTTGAATTATACTAATTAACTGCCCATATGTTAATTTATTATAAGGAATAGGTTGGCCAAATTGTTGTTTAATATTGTTTCTAACTTTTTCTCCTAAAAAATAAGGTAATCCAGCTAAAAACTTTTCTTTCCAAAAGCTTTGATTAGAGTCTTCCCTTAACATTAATCGAGTGAGAAAAGTTGTTTTATAAGTTTGAAAATCACCTAAATTTCTACATTTAAGATTACTTAATAATTCTGCATTTTTATCTTTTATGTGAGACGGATCACCAATAAAATGTAATGAGATAGTGAGAATTAAAGATGACACAGCATCCTGAATTACTTCACCATTTTCATCAAATATAGGGTTTTCGTCCTCATCCACTTTTATTGAATTTAAGATTTCTTCATGTTGTTGGTCAGTAAGGTGATAATCCCACCAACCTTTAAGTTGTCCAGTAAATCCCGCAATGAGGATTTCTGCTATAGCTTTATCAGAAATAGTTGACTGGGTTTTATAAGCATTTGCAGCCATTGTCATTTGTTGCAAAATACTTAATATATTATATTCACTTAGACTATCTATGTTCCATTCATAGATTGTGGAAGCATTATATTTAAATTGAGATATAGTATTAGGTTTATCAATTATACCTAGGTCTGGTGCCCTACTCACTATTTCTCTATGATGATTTATAGGATTTAATTCAAATTGCTTAATATCTTCTGAGTCAGGTTCACTAACATCAGAGTTGGTGTTTTCTTCAATTATATTTATATTTCTTGATGCTGATGATGGAGTAGTATCCTGGGCTACATGTTGGGTAGTCGCAGATCGAACTTGAATTTTACTTAATTGATCTTTTAATTGATTTACAAATTCTTTTTTACTTGATTGGGAAATTTGAAAAGGTTTAAACATATGAGATTGTACTTTTTCTTTACCTTTTACCGTTTCATTGACAATTGGATTATTTTCCAATAAGTGTTCAATTCTTTTTAATTGTGTATTTAAACAAATTAAACTTGCATTACTAAAATTATTTTATTCGATTATTTTTTTATTTACATCATTATCTTGAGCAGTTTTGTATGGGGCACAAGTAATTTCATTATCATGATGTTTTAATTTACTAATTGTCTTAGGTGGAAAATCACTCTTTATTGTTTGATCATTTACTACAAATTCTGGTCTCTTATCTCTAATAGTTATTGGGTTTAGACTTTTTTCAAATTTATTTTCTTTAATTAAGTTATACCAATCAAAGAATTTAATTTCAGTTTGGTTATTTAATTTATATTCTAAATATTCAGATTTTAATTCTTCAAAAGTATATGTTTTTAATATCTTTTTCATTTTTAATAAATTTTTTGTTTTAGATATTTCTTTTATTAAATTCTTTTCAATATTTTCTTTACTAAGAACATTTAATTCTCTGTCTATTGCACTAACATTTTCAGTTATAGCTGAAGCTGTGGGTGATTCTGGAGATGAATTTACCAAATTAGATTGTTGATTAACATAGTTATCTACAGGATTATAAACAGCCTGTGGTATAGAAGAACTATAATCAACTCCTTTCATTTTATTTAAATTAGGTATATCTGAAGTAGAATACCTAGGTTTTACTAAACTTTGAATAATTGGTTTAGGTTCAGATTCTTTATATTTTGCATAAATAACAGAAGGTATAGAAGAACTAGGTTTATCATTTTCATCTGTAGTTACAGAGGAAGATGACCCTGTAAACCTCATACTATGACTTCTATTAAATTTTAATGTAACCTTACCATCTTCAAACTGTTCAATTTTTTGTAAATTGACATTTGGTCTAATTGGTTCTAATATAGGAGGAGGTACAACCCCTTCCAAAATCCATTCATCGGGAAGTGTGATGTCTTTCCATTGAATGGTTTTAGGTATTACAGTGTTTGTTTTAGTTAAATCTGTTTGAAGAAAACGTGTTTCACCAATTTTAGGTTGTAACTTATATTTAGTTCCAAAAGCTGAGTTCATTGCTTTATAATGAATTTTATAAA